>NC_056745.1:1227745871-1227873371 GCF_019279795.1 Protopterus annectens
TATGCTCTGAGTTAGTGCAAAATGACAAAAAATACACTGAACCCACAGACATTGCCAACATCCTGGCAGACAGGTTCAGTGCAAACTTCTCCCCCCTTCCCCCCCAAAAGAGCAAATGTCTATCCCAACAGAGTGTAGACTCCATGACATCACAGGTGCACAGCAGAGAGCTGCCCTCTCCAAAGCAAAAAAACACAGCATCAATGGGACCGGACAGTGTCCCGGGCTGCGTTTTACACGAGCTCCAAGAAGAACTGAACCCTCACATAAAGTCACTGTTCAATCTCAGCCTTACTACAGGATATGTACCCAAGGAATGGCGTACAGCAACAGTGGTGCCACTCCACAAAGGTGGTGCCACAACGGAACCCGGAAACTATCGCCCTATAAGCCTGACTAGCCTGGTCTGCAAAACTATGGAGCGTATCATCATGGAACTCATAAACAAAGACATTGGGAACCTCCAAACACTGGATCCTACCCAATTCGGCTTTATTAAGAGCAGATCTTGCCTCTTGAACCTGGTCGACTTCTTTGAAACAGTCACCTAGGCCATAGATGAAGGGAAGGTAGTCCACATAGCCTACCTGGACCTCGCAAAAGCCTTCGACAATATACCCCACTCGGGCATCATAAATAAGCTCACCAGCTTAAATATCAACCCCTATGTCACAAGTTGGGTTCCAAACTGGCTCAGGGATAGAACCCACATGGTCAGAATTGCAGGTGCCATGTCAGACTCTAAACCAGTTACAAGTGGTGTCCCACAAGGCTCAGTCCTGGGACCTCTCTTGTTCAGTATATATTTCTCTAAGGTACAGGCTAACACGGGAGGACTATGGCTGACCAAGTTCGCAGATGACTGCAAACTGGGTGCCATAATCGACTCACCGACTGACACAAGCATCCTCCAACAGGGTCTCACAGAGACGGATAACTGGTGCCAGAGCCATGGCCTAAAGCTAAATGCTAAAAGTGCATAGTCATCCCCTTTGGGAAAAACAAAGAGCCCACAAATTACCACATAGGTGGTAATCCATTAAGTATGGAAGAAGTGATTAGGGATTTGGGGACCCAAGTAGATAGCAATCTCTCCTTTGTCAATCACGTTGCCAAAGTGGTTAGAAAGACCTTCTATATAGCCCACCTTATCACGAAAGGGTTCACATCTAGATCAAGAGAGGTCATTGTACCCCTCTACTCATCACTCATCAGGCCCATAATTGAATACAATGCTCCATTTGGGATGTACCTTACCCAACACCTGCAGCAACTGGAAATATCCCAAAAGTACCTCACCAAGAGAATCAAGGGACTCAAACAGATGCCTTACGCAGTTAGGCTAAAGAAGCTCCAGCTCTACTCAGTTGCTTACCGCCTACTCAGAGGCGATCTGTGCCTGACGTATAAAGCCATGTCCAAACCAGAATTAATGGACATGCTCCACCTCAGGAAATCCAAATTCCTTAGAGCTACATGCTCCAGGGACTTAAACCTCAGCACAGAAATAAATAGGACATGCTGGAGGGACAGATTCATATCCCAGAGGCTCCCCTCATTCTGGAACAAAATCCCAATCCATGTTAGGCAGAGCCTCTCAATGACCCTCTTCAAGAGAAATCTTGATGAGTGGATGGAAGATCATAGGTTTACCCCTGGGATCTCTTCTGTGTCCCTACTAGACAGAGGCACAGTAAACTAACCTTAAAAGGGCTATCTTCTGTGACCTATTATACAGAGGCACAGTCAACTAATCCAAAAGGGTGGCGAAAGCCAAACACACTCTGGCTAGGCTTATAAATGCCCTAGGGCAGATAGCTTAGTATCAACCTATGAACCTATATATATATATATATATATATATATATATATATATATATATATATATATATATATATATATATATATATATATATATATATATACACACACATACTTACATACATATATATATATATATATATATATATATATATATATATATACATACATACATATATATATTTATGGGTCTACTTCAAAACATCTAAAACCCATAACACTGAATTTCATAACATTGAGACCAAAACATCTAAAACCCATAACATCAAATTTCATAACATCTAACACTACAAATCACTTGAAAATAACATCCCCTCCACATATAGCAACACCAAACAACCAAACACACTTTTTACTACATTTTTGCAGGGGGGCAAGCTCCCCTGCAGCCCCCCCCGTAAATTAAATATACCAACTCTCCAACAAGATCGCACTACAATTGGGAAGAAATTAATTTCCTAACCCCACTGTATCAAGCCCCCCTGCAGAAACATAGTAAAAAGTGTCGATGAAGTGACTCAAAAATGTTGTGCCTTTTGACAACATGATAGTAAATCTATATATATATATATATATATATATATATATATATATATATATATATATATAGATTCAATTTGAAATAATTGAAGTACAAAAACATTAAAATGGCAACACATTGAGCCAAAAAGAACAAAACTCAATATAATGAAAACAAACAAAAAACTCATCTTTTTTACAACTCCCCAGCTAATTAAATATAACATCTCTGAGACTGCACAACAGCAAGGAAAATACAAGTTCTCCCCGCTGTGACGTCCCACAATGTAATGTAAGCAGAAGTGATTAAATGAGTTTTGATCACTTCTGCTGGCAATACAGTAGAAACATTCAATATTACAAGTACGACAGTTTGATTATATAGAGTGTTGATATCCAGCTATATATATATATATATATATATATATATATATATATATATATATGGTTCTATCTGACTACGTCGACAAGTCAGAACGCCGACAGCGAGAACACCGACGCCAGAAGATCGAAAACGGAGAAGACCGACGGATCAAAACCCCGACGCTGAGAACATCGACATGGGAAAAGGCTGTGGATGTATGCGGTAGTGACGGACGGTAGGGTGCGAGTAAGGTAAGTGTGCGACTGTGATAGTTTGTGGGTTGGGGGCGGGTTAAGTGAGTTAGGGTTAGGGCGCGGGCTAGGTAAGTGTGCGACTGTGATAGTTTGTGGGTTAGGGCGGGTTAAGTGAGTTAGGGTTAGCGCGGGCTAGGTAAGTGTGCGACTGTGATAGTTTGTGGGTTAGGCGGGTTAAGTGAGTTAGGGTTAGGCACGGCTAGGTAAGTGTGCGACTGTGATAGTTTGTGGGTTAGCGGGTTAAGTGAGTTAGGGTTAGGGCGGGCTAGGTAAGTGTGCGACTGTGATAGTTTGTGGGTTAGGCGGTTAAGTGAGTTAGGGTTAGGCGGGTTAGGTGAGTGTGCGATAGTGGCGGACCTTAGGGTTAGGGTTTGGGTTAAGGTTGTAGGTAGTTGTGTATGTGAGGTTTAGTGTTGGTTTGTAAGGATTTTGGTGTGCTTGTGTTGTGTGTGTGCTTTTTGGACCGGGGATTTGTTTTGTTTGTTGCTTGTCGGGATTATGGTTTGTCGGGCATGTGAGGTTTCGTGTTTGTGAAATGTCGGTTATGTGGTGTCGGTGATTTCGTTTTCGGCGTTTTGACTTGTCGACGTTGTAAGATAGATCCATATATATATATATGGTCTATATTAGATCAGCGAACGCTCGAACTTATGTAAGCAAAAGCTTACAATCTCAAACTGTCAGAACAGTGATTTTTTTCCTAGGGAAAAAAATCGCTGATCCAAAACACATACACACAACACAAGCACACCAAACAAACTGCAATCTACACACATACACCTAAAATCTGACACCTAACCCTACACTAAACTATACACACACCACTAACTATCCACTTACCTTAACCCAAACCCTAACCCTAAGATCTGTCACTATCTCACACTCACCTCACCCGCTCCCTAACCCTAACTCACCTAACCCTCCCTAACCCTCACGTCCACACAATCGCACATACCTAACCCACGCCCTAACCCTAACTCACCTAACCCGCCCTAACCCTCACATGCACACAATCGCACACTTACCTGAACCGACCCGTAACTTTCCACCACAACACTGAAAATACTGAAGCAACAGTAACGGACAACCAAATTCTTTCCCTAGGTAAAAATTTGGGTTTCTGTTGCTTCGATATTTTAAGCTTTCGCTTACATAAGTTCGATCAATCAGCATTCGCTTTTTTAAGCATTCGCTGATCTAATATAGACCCATATATATATATATATATATATATATATATAATATATATATATATATAATATATATATATATATATATATATATATATATATATATATATATATATATATATATATATCTATAGCTATATATATATATATATATATATATATATATATATATATATATATATATATAGCTATATATATATATATATATATATATGCAAAATAATATGATCAACTGAGGAGTTTAGAATAGGACTGTAAATATGGACAGGCTCTACAGCAAATTTTAGGAGACAGGATTGTGGAATGCACTCATACAAAGATAGCTGTTTTGAAAAGATAGTATAGCATTTGAGAATTGCTTAAAAGTTATATTTAGTGGAAGCAGCACATGACAGTGTACACAATTTATAAGCGTGGCCAGCTGCACTGGTATACAACAATATACATAAAAGAGATACCATAGATGTGAGCGCCATAGCATGCATGGCACGGACACTAATGAATATCATTGGTCCCTCGAATAACATCATATGGTTGCTGAATTTAACCAAGAAAAATCCATACTTGATCCATAGACCTAGTAAAAATAATAAAACACGTTTAGTTTACTAAAATGTGTATAAAACGCTGAAAGAAATTTCAGTAGAAATTATACAAATCAAGATTTTGCTAAGAAAAATAGAAGACAGAGCACAAAGCAAAACGTTTTCTTGATACAGGGTGCATCATCTGCATATGCAGCAAGTTAACCCATTTCTAATTGAAAAAAAATTAAAAGGATGCCTATGCTTAATACAAAGAGCAGTGTCACTATAAATGTGAAATGGAATTCTGAGAAGTAGCATAGATTTGCATCTGATATTGTACTGATAAAGTATGCATGAAAACATATAACATTTGGGGAGTTGTTGATGTGAAAATTAGTTTGTGTGGAAAGAAGAAACATATATTTGATAATATCTGAAGGGAACAGACCAATTTTATTGGGTTAAAACTGGCTGTAAGAAGATTACTTTAAATTGGGGAGAAATCAAAGCATATAAATTCTGCACCAAAGCTTTAGAAAGTGTTTGTTAATATAATAGTGTATTTAAAGAAGAAATTTGTATGTTAAAAGAGTATGTAGCTGTCAAACGTTTCTTAGTACCTAAGTCAGTTCCTCATAAAATGCATGCTAATGTTATTCTTGTTTTTCGGCTTTTCCGGTTAGGGGTCACCACAGCGGAACTCCGGTCCACTAATGATTGGCAGTTGATTTTCATGAATGCCAAAGTGCCAGCTCAATGTTCAACCTTCAACGAAGGCACGACCATTTGCGCATATCTTTCGAATGCCCACCCAACCGCGGGGAGGACATGCAGACTCCACACAGAAGGCACTCCCTAGACTCCAGCCCGGAATCGAATGGTTGAACTTCTTGCTGTGAGGCAACAATGCTACTGCTGCCCCACTGTGTAATATAAAATGCATGCTAATATAGAAGGGGAAATAAACAAGCTGCTGAAAAAAACATAACTCTTACAGAATATTCAGAATGGGCTGCTCTGCAGGGCCTATACTGAAACATGATGGAATGTTATATTGTGAGAAGAATGGATTTTAACTGTTACTTAAGTAGCTGCTTTGAAACAGTACTCTATGCATTGAGTGGACAGTACTTTTGCATTCTTGGCAGGGGCTACAGGTTTTTAAAAATAGATATGCCATGATTATCAACAGATGGTTTTAGATGAGCAAGCTAAGAAATACTAGAGCACTGATAAAGGAATATTTATGTACACCGGTTTATCTTTGAGAATATAATCTGCTCCTGTAATATTTCAGAATGCCATGGAAAGTTTATTATGAAGTGTGGGTGTCATATGTTGCTATTTCTTTACGTCATCATATTGATTACTGGGCCATACCAAAGAACACTTAAAAAACTTAAAAAACTAAGTGATGAGAAGAAAGGAGGATGCAGGTTTGCATTTTAACGGAAACAAATGACTTTTACACAGAAAAACAATACCTGGGACATGCAGTAAGTGCATATGGTTTACTTCCTATAGAAACAAGTAAAGTCATCATGTAGGCTCCATTTCCTGCCAAGCTTACTGACATCAAAGCACATTTTGTTTTGCTGAATTTTTATGCCTGGTACTTACCAAACCTGACAACCTTACTGCAGTGGCGGCTGGTGACTTCAAATCAAAGAGGGGTTGCAGGAAACAGGTAAATGGGTGGGGTCAATGGGAAGGGGTGTGACCAACTAGAAAGGGGAGGAGCTATGCTAAATACCACAAAAACTGTAACTTTAATTAAATACGCTGCTCTGTGTGCCAAACTGTCATTATGAGAGTCCAATGAAGACAAAATGAAGTGTAGAAGAAAAAAAATATTTCAATGCATTGGCTGCATAACAGCTTACTTAATATCTAGATGGAAACAAAAAGGTTGTGAGGCATGAAGAAATAAATTACTTTTTAAATACATTACTGGAAAGCCAGTCAAAATCAAGTATAAGAAAAACAAGCAGCACTCAACTCAAACCACTTCTCCTTGCACTGCAGTTCTAATTATGATTTATATTCAGCTTTATTAAAGTACCAAGTAACATGGTGAAAGTAGTAATCTCTGTGATACCCGCACTTGTAAAAATGTTTCTTATCCAAAAAAGACCTGCTGCCTGACAACTATCTACTTGTTTCATGGGGAAAACATGATCAAAGTAAATAATGAAAAGCAAACAAGAAACAAGCTCAACATACACTGCCTAAAGGATTACTGTACATGTAATCGACCACACATGATAGAGTGGCATTCTGTTTGGTTTACGGGTAAAGCCTGCAAAGATGACTGCAAGTCTCCAACAAATGTAATGAGTTATTAAAATAATCTAATCCTGTCCTTTATTACAAATAATGTCATATGCATTTCAATATCCATACATTATCTAGTTATGTAAGCATTCTCTGCATGGCAACAACAGAAAGGCTTTCAATGTTGGCAATTCTTTAACAGTATGCTTATTAAAGCTTACTTGCATCTTATAATCTCAGACAAGCTTACCTGATGGTCATTGAAGCATTGCTACTTAAACACAGAGTAACAGGCACTTTCTGAGTAATAATAAGTATAAATCAACACTATAAAAATATGACAGAAACCAGAACATTCTGCAAAATCAAGGACAGTATAAAAGTAGCACTTGTGTCTACCTTGGATGGGGGGATACTCTGCACATTTACACTGCATAACTGCTCCTTGCCTTGCTTGGACACATCCAGAGTCACTACATGGGGGAGTGGGGTGCAACAAGTATGTCACAATTTGAAATGTCTCTGGCTGACTACGATGGCCCTGACACATTTGTCATACCTTTCAACCTCAGAACAAGAAATATGGACAGAGACATACATAGAAGTGGGACAAAGGCCCAAAAATAAGGACAATTTTTAAATATTGCTCTTATAAACTTAGAAAGATAATAGAGTAGTAGGTTTTGCATTAGTATGAATTTTCTGAAAGGTACGAAATCTGAAACTCAAATGTCTGTCATTATTTTCTAACTTCAGTCTTTAATGATTTGCCACTAATTTGCCAAAAAAAAACACAATTTTATGAAAAATGGACCAAAAATGTGATGCAAAAATATAAAATAGCCACACAATACAGCTGGGAACCTGTCAAAGAAGGGACACTTTTTTAATATTAGTATTGCTAACTTGAGCAGCTGACAAAATAAAAGAATCTACATGCATTTCTGAAATAAAAGTAATCTATAACTGTCATTATTACAGTTATTTCTTAATTGTAAGCCCTCCACGTTTTCTTCCAAAATTACCATTTTGCGGTGGGATTATTAGCGGAAGAGCAACATTTTGAGCCAAAATCGGGGACAGTTGAGAGGTTTGGATATGCCTAATTCTATAAAGCAATTTATTTGCACGTACCTCTCAACCTGTTAATGCAGGAAATCTGGACAAGGCCAAATATACTGGGGGAACATATAAACAGTACTATAAATTATTGTATAAACTGAGACAACTGATAGAATAACAGGTCTTGCTTTAGCATGCATTTTTCTGAAGGTTATGAATTCTAAAACTCAGTGTCTGTCATTATTTAGTGACTTATTTCCTACACTATTTGCCAGAAAACCACACATTGTATGAGGAACAAACCAAAAATAAGAAGCAAAAATCTATTAATTCTGTGAAAATCTGGACAGTTGAGAGGTATAGTTCAGCCGGGGCTCTCTTTGAGTTTTCCGCCCTTCCCCCTCAAAAAATCATGGTTGAATTTAGCCTCCCCCCTGCAGCCATTCCAATGAACCATTACTTGACTATTTCACCCCATTTACCATAAACACTAATGTGCATACTGCTTTACTTCTACAATGATTTGGACTTCATTTGAAAGTTTTATTTTGCATTTTACAGCACAAACACTAAGACATCTGCTAAATAAAGCAATGCAATCTCACAATGAAAACAGACTTAGCACTAAAACTTCTCCGCCCTTGAAACTCACATTCATTGAAACAGCATTGAAACCCACATTCAAAGAAAATACATTTTGCCAGTGGCAGATAAAGATTAACTTTGGGCTGTTTTCAAATCATAGGCCCTTTGCACACAAAACATACACGTGGTCTTTGATGCACCTTCCTGATTGTATAAAATGATATTCCTTCTACAATATAGTACAGTTGTTAGAGGGCATTTTAAATTTGTTTGGAATGTTTTTCCAGTAAACAATGAAACAAAATGCATGCACCAGTAATGACAAGATTGCCCAATTCAGAACATTTTTCCAGTAAACAATGAAACAAATTGCATGCACCAATAATGACAAAACTGCACAATTCAGAATATTTCTATCATAAAAGTCTACTCAAACTTCTACAGTCCACCAGTATCAGTAAATATGCACAATCTCTGAAGAAGTAAAACACATCTAAACAATTCCACATTAAAGAAATCTGTAACTAATGAAGAGGTTGCTGCTAGCAAACAACGTTATATTTCATTGTTTCATCTACAAATAAAGTGCCTGTTGCCCTTGAGGAATAAATTGCCCTAAGTTGCATTAAAATAACGATAAGCTAGTAATATTGCAATAGGGAATGGATGGCAAACTGATAACAGGTTCATAATTACTAGGTATCTTCACCAAAAAGGACTGCAGCATCCACCCCTTTACAATACAGTACAGTATGAGAAATGCATCTACCTACTGTGGGAGTAGAACCCACAACCTTCTGCATCAAAAGCAAGTACACTACCTATTGTGCTATTAACAGCGCAAGCAGACTTGGCATAAGCAGCACTAAACTTTTGATCCCCTGCAACTCTCAGCTTCTTGTAAAATCTACTTGACACTCAGCTGCATCTCTGAACTTTGCAGCACAAGAAATTTGGAAAAATCCAAAATTTGGGGGGGGGGGGGGCAAAAGACCAAAACATAGCGACACATTTTAAACATTGATTGTATAATGTTGGAAAGTTGTTAGAATAATATGCCGTGTTACCACCATACATTTCACTGCCAAGTATTGAACTCAGGACCTTGTGCAAAACAGTCAGAGCAACATACCACTATGCCAAATCATCTGTTTTATGAAAAAAAAGAAAGGAAGACTGAAACTTAAATGGCTACCATTTACAGAATTCAATTCTCACCATAGCTGTCAACATCTTAGTACAAAACACCTGAACAAAGCCAATAATGGGTAAATACAACCCCCAAACATATTCAGTGAGTTCAGTTATCACCATAGCTCTCAACCTTGGCACAAAAAACCTGGACGAAGCCAATAATGGGGGAATACAGTCCAAAAAATAGGGACAAATATTCATTGAGGACACCAGAGCAAACCATACAAATACAGGGAGGACGTGCATAGGTTTATAGGTTGGTACTAGGCTATCAGCCCTAGGGCCTATACAAGCCTAGCCAAAACAATTCCCCTGGCTATTTATTCCCACACTATTTACTTCTCTCCACAAGAAGGCACCCCAGCCAAGAATCAAACCAGACAACCTGTAGCTGTCAGGAACAATGCTAACACTGCACCACTGCACTACTGGCTGCATTAAGTAACAAAAATACAGAAACCACAGATTTTATGAGGAACAGAACAGAACAAATATGAGGCAAAAAATCTGCAAATGTCTTACAAATGGTGGTGGGTAGGGAATTCAGGCTCTTGTCACTTGGGCCCCAAGGTACAAGGTTCAAGTCTTATTTGCTATGCACCACCATGTAGCATCCATGGCATTACACACACATACACACACACACACACACACACACACACACACACACACACACACACACCCTCCTCCATGGTGGTCCTCTGCAGCAGCCCGATGCCTCCATAACAGCCCTCTGCAGCAGCACGATGATTCCATGTCCTCCATAACAGCCTGTGCAGGCTTTCTGGGTCTGGAGCCTCCAGCCTGCGGGTGATGCAGTCCTGTGATCTTCTGGTGGGCTGGCAGGGCAGAGTTCCCTGTCTTCCCTATCTGGACTGCCTAACAGAGCAGTCTGGAGTACAGGATTTAGCAGTCAGCGACTAAGCACGCATACGTGGAGTTCTGGGACTTGTTTATTTTTTATTTTCTACAGTGGGGGAATTTATTTTATTCCTTTTACAGGTGGGGGGGCTGCAGTTCTGCAGTCCTTTAGCACAAGCCACCCCTGCCTTACTGTAGCATTTGTATCATTATCTATATAAAGATGGACATGATGAAAAGAACAGGAAGCCACAGCTCAAAAGTAAAATATGTTGCTACTCTCTGCTGATGTGATTAGTCATATTTAACACAGACATTTTGATAGTGCTGAGAAACCTTTGGTTGGGACCTGCTCATTAACTCAGTTAACTAATGATTGCTAGCTAAGTGGAGAAAGTACAGTTATGTAAACTCTTACCATGCCCTTCTCTTCACTGTTGAAGTATTCATTATAAAAGGGATGTCCTGTCCTGGGCAGTCTGATGCTCAGCCAGTATAAAAAGTCTAAAAGAGATCTTGTTTGCACCGTACTTCACATTTATGCTGCCCGAACAGAACATAGGGCATAAAAGGGATATGCGGATGCAACTACCAAGACTGCATATGCCGAAGCTTCAGTGGAGGAAGATTGCTCCAGTAGAGAACAGTTGTCATAGGACAAAGGAGTCCATGCACATCCAGGAGAAATGCAGAATGAATGAAAGGGGGTTGGAGGGAGGAAGTGAGTACTGCAACAGTGAAGAGAAGGACATGTACTTTTATGATATGGTATTACACAACTGTATATGTCCTTCTATATCACTGTTGCAGTATTCATTATAGAATCCTTCTAGGACCCTCCAAGATAATCAACCATGGTCCCCCCTCGAAGTCTGCAGCAGATGCCTGCAAAGCTTCAGAGGACATGTGAAAAGATGGATCCATGCCAGCCTCTGGTGGAGTCATGGCTTAGGAATCCAGCATAAACAATGAATGACCTACAGAGCTATTACCTGCTTCTACAGGGATGTTCGGTGGAGGATGGACAGCTAAAGAATCTGGGTGAGATTTTTGGCCTTCTTCTTATCTAGTGGGAGTATCTCGGGGTTAAAGGATTCTGCCATGGTACCCCTGACTAACTGTCTAAGCACTTGGTTTTCATAATAAATGGCCAGGGAAGATAAACAGCTTCTGAGTGTCTTAGGTACAAATGCCTAATATATACTACAAGAGATATGGTTATGGGAAGTGCTCAAACAAAAAAACACAATCATCTTAACGATTCTTATGGGGAATCTGCTTCCCACACTGACATTTTCGCCTCTTGGATGACTTGAACTCTAGGTAGTAATATAAAATCCAAGAACAAGAAAGTAAAAGAAAAAAAAGTGTTCAAACCAACTAGCAAAAATGACATTTCGACTGGCAGCAAAAGTAGTCTACGTATTTGCATCTGTATGTCCTTTTTATGCCCTACGTTCTGTGTGGGGAGCATAAATGTGAAGCATGGTGCAAACAGGATCTCTTTTAAGCATATTTATACTGGCCAAGTATCAGCCTGCCTATGACGGGACACTGAATACCACAACAGAAGGACATACATACAGATAATTAGTTAGCAAGATAGATAAACAGGAAGATAGAGAGGAAGAGATGAAGGCAGCACCATTTGGGCCAGTTTATTAACTCAATTAAATAGTTAGACATATAATAAATAAATTATTTGTAAAATGTTATCTGTGCTTTAGCAGAAAAAGAGCTGACACACTTGCCATGCTACACAGCACTGGAAAAATGGCATGCAGTTAAACAATGTGATTCACACTGTATCTGTACGTTGTTCATACTCTGATAACTGGCTGGGGCCAGCTGAGTTAAGAAATGCTCTGGAGCAGGGCAGTAGAGAGAAGAAATAGCATGTCTTAAGGCAATCCAAAAATGAGAACTGACACAGACAAGATTATTAAGTCAATTTCATCTGACCCCCATAAAAAATGAAGCTTGCACATACTGCCCAGAAAACAATAATCTCCATATTCCTAAGAAGCACATAATAGAAAAATAATAATCTATTTAGTTACTGCACAAAATGCAAAATCTATACCTGCTGGAGAAATCATAGCTAATATGTGATCCTTAAACAGAGAAACTGAATCCTTCATTATATAGAAAAGACTTAATGCTTTGCTGGTTTCAAAGTTTTATTTGTTTTTCTAAAGCAAGTGAATATTTAGAAAAGTAAAGACACAAAAAAATAATAACTTTGCATCAAAAAACATCAGTCAAATGATAAACTCTTTAAAAAGGAATACTCCATTGTTACTGTTTCTGCCATTTTTACTTTAGAACAAAATATATTTTTCAGTTGAAGTTTGAAATGCAAATGAAATGTATTTAATTATTTTGATTATTTTTTTGGTTTACTGGGACTGGGCCACTAGACTTAAATAGTTCTCCCGAGGGGTGGCCCAGGAAAACTTTCTGTGTAAACGATTTGCTCGGTCATAGAGTGCTCAAGTAAAGAATGAAGGATCTGTACCTGAGAATACAGCATGACCTTCATAAACAAGTCAAACACCCATTATGGCTCCTTACACTAGAGTATGATTAACTGGCAAGAGATATCACTCACAGGCATGAAATAAGAAAATTGTCATCTTAGTTTTAATGTAGCTGAAAAAAAAAAAAAAAAAAAAAAGGACCATTCAGAATTAACTAAAGTTGTAGCACTTTGCATATAAAGACCGTTCACTGGGATGGACAACAGACTCACAGAAGCTGTTAACATTGCAGCTGATCCCTAGATAGCTTCCTGTTAGCATCACCGTGTGAACAGCAGAATACAAAGCACCCATTTGGGAGACTGCTAAAGAGAGAGCAAGGAAGTTTCTAAATGTGTGAAGCAGCAAGGCCATAAAAAGTATATAATTCATTGTTGTTTTATTACATTCCTCCTTCAGTTGAACATCTCAAATACGCATATATGCAGTTGTTTTACAGGGAACCTGAACAATAAAAAATATGCACATCTAACTATTTCTCAATATTATAAACGTACAAATTGTACAAAACAAACTGCAACTTCAGTATTTTGATTTATTTATTTATTTTACAGTTGTTGACCAGGCTACTCCAACTGGATATATGTCCATTTTCAGTGGAGGCCTGGGGAGAAAAGCTCCACTTACATCAAAATGTTTATAAACACAATGGTATATACAAAGGCATTGGTACATTACAGAGCTTAGGCATACAGTACATTTCATAGGATTTAGGATTTGAATACGTAAAAATCCAAGTAAAAACAGTTTTGGATATTCCTGATAAAATATGTCAAAGACACTATTAATTATAAAGTCACACACACAAATGTCGCACTAAAATGCTAGTGTCTAACAGCAATGGATATTCATACAAAGTATGTACAAGGACACCTTTATTATGTAAAGTCTCACCAGAAGTCCTAGTGTAAGATGGCTATGGATAATCATTGAAAGTATGTACAGGACATTACTCCGCTGTATAGTCACATTAACTTTATTATCATTAGAGAAGACACAAGATTATACTCATGAGAAGATAGGTGTTGAGGGAAGGGTTTAGTAGTTAGTCTGGGTTGACACAGGGGCATAACCAGTGTGATTTAAGGTAGGGTTTTAGTTTGCTTTTAAATAGGTTAGCTGAGACTAGGGAGGTTAGGTGATTAGGGAGGCTGTTCCAGGTTTTACCCACTGTATTAGGGAACAATGTGTCACCAGCTGAATTATTGGATTTAGCCATTTGTACTAGTAATTTGTTAGATGAGCATAGGGTTTTGAGATTATTATAGGGGGTGATTAGGGTATTGAGTATTGGTGTATTTGTAGGTTGATACAGGATCTTATGGACTATTGTTAGTTGGTTGAAAAGTATTTGATTTGGCAATTCTAACCAGCCTAGTTGATTCAGATTGATACAATGATGGGTCCTATAGGAGGACCCAGCTGCAAATCTGGCAATATTGTTGTAGGAGGTAGACAGTTTATTCAGGTTGCTTTTATATAATTTAATATAGATAGGTGAAGCATATAGTAGGGTGGAGATAAGGTGGGTATGCGCTATAGTTGCCTTGACTAGTGGAGTCAGAAATGTTTTAATTCTGTAGAGGGAACCTAATTTTTTGTTCACTGTTTTTATAGTGTTTTTATAGTGTTTACAGTATACAGTATCATTATCTTGAAGAAGATGTGTTTGCTTTCACCTTTAACATCTCAAAGTAACTAGCCTAGGCTTTTGCTTTGATTTTGTATTCTGCATCTTACTTGAATCTATTGAGATACAGATTTAAGCTGTATCCTGAATGCAGAAAAAATGTTTCTGAGAACAAATCAGTTCAGTGCACAGATCGTGTTAAAATTCTGCTGGTTAATCCTCCTGCTGTTTTGGTTAGTTAGTTAAAGAATCTGTGCTAAATGAGGTTTGGTAACAAACCAATTTGTCCAAAGACATCTTAAGCGGGGGGGGGGGGGTTAGATAAGTATGTTATTGGGAGTTAAGAGGGTAGGGGGGAATGACAGGATTAAATAGGAATGAGGGATGACTGGGAGAAAATGAGGTAATGGTAGGAAGGGGCTTAAGGTGTTTTATGCAAGTGTAACTGGGTAAGGGATTCACATTTTGGTGTGAACTTACTAACTGCAAGTTCTGCATCCTCGATGACCTTTGGTATTTTGTGTCAAGGTAAGCCTCAGGCTAATGGTTTGTATTGTGTTGCACTGGTAGGGAGGGCTAGGTAATTGTTTTCCCCTTCCATTAAAGAAAGGGAGTATGGTGAGACAGATAGTAACAATGGCTGGGTAGGGGGATGCAGGCAGGGAGCTGTTAGGTTTATTTATTTGGTGGCCTATTAAGTTGGTTTGTGTAGTGTGGTTCATGGATGGTGTCCATACCTCTCAACTGTAGAGATTTCACATAAGGACCAGGTTTTGCTTTATATTTTACTCCATTCGTTGTGGCCAGTCGAAGATGAGGTGGTTTTCTGTTAAGCAAGTGGCAAGTCATTAAAGACTACAGTCATAAAGAATGGTGGATATTTGAGTTTGACACTTCTTCCTCTAAGGAAAACTCACGTTACTGCAAAACCTGTTGTTTTAACGTTTTAAGGCTGTGTGAGCAATATTTGACGTGTTTTAAGTTTGGCTATTTCATGTTAGTTATGGCATTCCTGTTGTAAGAGGTTGAGAAGTATGGTTGGTGCGTCTTCCTATTAGTGCTCTGTAGATCCTGACTGAGCAATTTTGCAGGTTGTGAGAATGTGCTGGTCATATTTAGAAATAAGGGGAGGTTTGTTTGTGGCCACAGATGGTTTGTTTGGTGCCTGTGATGATCTGATTTTCTCCATGTGTACATTTCAGAGTGTCATGTAGTGGAAGCTTTTTCTTAGGCTTGGCGGGTCAACACGACTGATGTTCATCAGTCTCACATGCTCATAGCATGACTAAAGGTTGAAAGGGATGGGAAAAACTGTCACCTTGGTTTGTATAATTTTGTGAGCTGCAAGGCTTCCGTGCATGTGCATTCTAGTGGCAGCCAGTAGTGGGGTAACTCTGGAGGGGAGCGAAGGTCAAATTTTTCGTAGATGTCTGGATTTCAACTCAGTCTTCCCTTGTTATTTAATTAAAAAATAAAATAAGTAAATAAAAATCATGCGGGTATATTTAAGTGTTTTGTCAACTCTGGTCTGGGACACTCTTTAGGTTTCGTTAGCTCTGATTAAAACGGTGGTTGTTTGGCACTAAATTAAGGTCGCAGTCACTAATAACACAAATTGGGCTCCATAGGGAAGGGGGCATGCAGTGTAGTTTCTCTTCACAGGACCAAGGTTGAGTTTCAGTCTTCAGGTAGCTGGAGGATGGATGCATGTTTCAGCGCCAGTTCCATTTGGCAGCTTTTTAGTTATGGGAGCGATGTTTGAGATATCTCCCTAATTTGGCCTTTGGCTCCCCTGTTTCAAGTTTTATCCGGACCTCTTAAACTGAAAACTCTTAAATTGCATGGTGGAGCTGTACATGTTTAGTGCTCACAGCAAGTTAAGTTTCTTATTAATAATATAAGTATATAAATTTTCCAGGGAGTAAAAAAAAAAAAAACGCAAAGGGAATAAAGAGGGTTGTTCCCACTGTAATGCTGACTTTTCTTTTGGCCTGGAGTACTGTTTAGTTTTTGGTCAATCACAGTGATACAGTCACAAAGTACATAAAAGCTGTTTTAGATTTAAAATACATTAAGTTAATTTTGCAAGACTTGGTTTATGTTACTCAGGTTTACAGACAGTCTTAATAAATAAGTGGCATATAGTCTTTGAAGAGATATCAATCCATCTCCAGGCACACATTCACACACTTTAGAAGGCCACAGGTTCAACTGTTTGTATGTCTTTGAGATGTGGGAGGAAACAAGAGCAACTTTGTCAACATCCACACAAACACAGAAGGAAATGCTGATTGTGCAAAGAAGCCACCCCAGCTAGGAGTCAAACTCAAGAACCCACGGTGCAGGTGCCGACGGTTGGGGGATCATCAGGCAAGTGCTCACACCAAAACTCTGCCAGACATACCTTTCCACTTTTCAGATGCCTTGGATGTGTACAGACTACAAATTATTGTTTGGATTTTACAGTATATCCAGATTTTGCTGATATTTTGGTTTGGCTCCTGGGGAGTGCTGGCACAGAACTTGTTCTAGTAATTTATGACTTAGGAGCACAATGTTTGGGATACATACTCATTTGGGGGGGGGGGGGCAGCAGGTTGTTGCAATGGTTAAGGTGTTTGCCTTACTGACTAGGTTTAAACTGACTGAGAAAGGTAGCTGGCCTAGGAGTTGTGAAGTTTGTACTCATTTAGGCTTTTGTCCACATTGTTTTAGGATTTTGTCTTAAGAACTGGGGGAATCTGGTGGAGACGCATGGTTTGTATGCATGCTTTGCAATGGTGCCAGTCTTGCAAACAGTCAAATTATGCTGTTTCAGGCCTAGAAGCTAGGAGTAAGGTGCTTGTTAAATTTATAAAATAAAAAAAAAAATGGCTAGAAGTACAATGCAAATTGGTTGGAGGATACTGAGGTCTGCATAGGAGGTGGATCACAGTTAGGCTTCAATGGCAGAATAATTCAACAACTAGTCCAGGATGGCAAAAACATTCATTGAGGGAAAAGAAAATTATAATTTCATAACCTAATAGTATTTCTTGCATTAAACACAAGTAACTAAGTCAGAACACTAAAATGTGTTGACTATCATTAGTAGGTAATAAGTTTCATTGGTAAACACCTTAGTGTTTGTACTGGAATGATTCCTTTTGCCTAGTTGGCAACATAGTTAATGTAGACCAGGTGTTAAGCTAGTGCTCTACCAACATACTTAGGGCCATGGCAGTACAATTGTCCAAAAGTACACCTATTGAGATATCTTACCCTATACCAGTAAGTTGGATTTCCTAGTATATCTCACCTTGTCATTTCATTAGTAGCATCCATTACAAATCCTATTTCCATCGGCATTTTGATTAACTTGTTATGTTTTAAAACCTGCAAGAGTTTATTCAGGGTTAGGAGGTATACTGAAATATAGCAAAATACTAGGCCGTGATGTGAAACAAACTCTAATAACAGATTACTATACTTTATATGATCAAGGTGTAATGAGAATAATTACTATATAAAGGCATAAGTTGCTTTTAATAGGATATGATATTTCTACAGGCCAAATATAAGCTTTAATTTCAGTCAGACTTAAATAATTTGCTTTAAACATGCAGGAAGGAAATGGTGTTGCGGTGGAATGTCTGTATGCAAGAAGTTTTTGTATGTGTGTGCCGAGAATTTCCAGTTTTCTTTTCTTTTACAGGCGTGGAAAGTGCAGAATGGCAGCAGTCAGTGGCCTGAAGGAAGCAGATGTTAAAGGTGGAAACAGCAGCATGAGCATTGGTCAGTGAACTGAAGGAAGCATATGTTAAAGGTGGAAACAGCAGCATGAGCATTGGTCAGTGAACTGAAGGAAGCATATGTTAAAGGTGGAAACAGCAGCATGAGCATTGGTCAGTGAACTGAAGGAAGCAGATGTTAAAGGTGGAAACAGCAGCATGAGCATTGGTCAGTGAACTGAAGGAAGCAGATGTTAAAGGTGGAAACAGCAGCATGAGCATTGGTCAGTGAACTGAAGGAAGCAGGTTCAAAAGGTGACGGAGGCTTTTATAGTGAGTGATGGGATGCTGCTTCATAAGTAAAATAAGCAAGCGGAGGTAAGGACGCTGCTTATCTGGTTGGATGTGTAATTCAATAAATGGTAAATGAAGTGAGTTGTGGGATGCTGCTTCATAACTAAGTAAGTGGAGGTATGGACGCTGTGTACTGGATCAGGAGGAGTGAGGTTACGCTGTCCTGAGTAGCAATACATGGCTGTTTATGCTGTGATTAAAATCAGCTATACTAAGTTTCAGTTGTAATTATGTTTACGGAAGTTTAATAGAGGTCGTCAAATGTCACTCGGTGTGATGTGTTTATTAAAGGTGACCGGGACAAAGTTACTGCTCATGTTCTACATTGACATTATGATATCATGTCACTGTATAACTAAGTACATTATGGTCACTGTAGTTGACACAGTACTGTAACCATTAAACTAGATTCCTGTTTTATGCTGGCTTAGCCTGCTGCTCTGGTTAGCTGGAGTTTAATTCAGAAGTCACTGTTCTAGCTGAATATATTGGCATTTTCATATCTGTGAGGCCACAATAATATTGCTAACTGTCTAACAGCTCAACATGCAGCCTTAAGATAATACAACACTGAATGATTCTTCCCTGAAAAATACATTACTTGTTTACTGGGAAATTCCCAGTAAACAAACAAATTAAAAAGTGAATATACTGTATTTAATCTGGTAGAGGGGTCATTCCACTGTAGCAGAGTGAAAGTTTTCTAGGACTATACTCTTGGATACAAAACACTGCCCTGCCTGAATGGCAAATGTTTTCCCTAGCACTAAGATCAGAATTATGGGGACAGAAGTCATTTTGTTAGATCAACTCTTAAACTGCAGATGACTCCTTATGTTGTACTGCAGTCCAATCATCCAGAAATTAGAGGACACAGATGGGGCTTTCCATGGGACAGTTGCCCAGCACAACAGAAAGTGGATGAAAATACATTTACTTATGTGGTTTGAAAAGATAGAGATTACTGGTAATGACCATGCTTAGAATCATTTCATCCAAGAGAACAAGCAAACACAGACATAGGACACAGACCTTCATGAGTGAGCATTCAATGACAGAAAGCACTGGAAGGCAAAAAGTGAGTGAGAGAGAGAGAGGGAGCAAAAAGTGAGAGAGAGAGAGGGGGAGCAAAAAGTGAGAGAGGGAGAGAGAGAGGGAGCAAAAAGTGAGAGAGAGAGCGAGAGAGAGCAAAAAGTGAGAGAGAGAGAGAGGGAGCAAAAAGTGAGAGAGAGAGAGAGCAAAAAGTGAGAGAGAGATAGAGGGAGCAAAAAGTGAGAGAGAGAGAGAGGGAGCAAAAAGTGAGAGAGAGAGAGAGAGAGAGGGAGCAAAAAGTGAGAGAGAGAGAGGGAGCAAAAAGTGAGAGAGAGAGGGGGAGCAAAAAGTGAGAGAGAGAGAGAGAGGGAGCAAAAAGTGAGAGAGAGAGAGAGAGTGAGCAAAAAGTGAGAGAGAGAGAGGGAGCAAAAAGTGAGAGAGAGAGGGGGAGCAAAAAGTGAGAGAGAGAGAGCAAAAAGTGAGAGAGAGAGAGCAAAAAGTGAGAGAGAGAGAGAGAGCAAAAAGTGAGTGAGAGAGAGAGCAAAAAGTGAGAGAGAGAGAGAGGGAGCAAAAAGTGAGTGAGAGAGAGAGCAAAAAGTGAGAGAGAGATCGAGCAAAAAGTGAATGAGTGAGGGAGAGAGAGAGAGAGAGAGAGAGAGAGAGAGAATGATTAGAAAAAGAAGGATGTGTGGGTTCGTTCAAATGTAAAGCTTTGGTGGACAGAAAAGAAACAACAGCAGACAGACCTCAATTCATTCGGGACTGTTTGTCTTCAGTGAATGTGTTTATCTGGCAGACAGCAGCATGAAGGCTTTTTCACTGAAAGCAACTTTCAGTGTATATGTGGAATTGATCTTTCTCTACTGCTGTGGGGCCATGGAAATGGTATATGTAAGTTTGGGAGGTGGAAGTTCTCCTCCCCATAGATGCAGTCCAGGGAGCTTGCTACCCTGCATAAAAGCTTTATTTTCTGTTAACTTTCAGTATTTTTTGTTGCTTTGTCCATCAGACAAACAGCGTTTGATAAATAATCATGAATTTATGCATTCTCTCTGCCTGTTTTAAAGCTAGCAGATACTATTTGATTTCTGAATTCATTTGTTCCACATTGAAATCTTGTTCTGCTCCTTTCCTGTGTAGTTTTTAACTTGGATGACAACATCAGCCCTATAACATGTGGCAAGTATTTTTACAGCATCCATCTTTACAATGAAAGGTTACCTCATATTAATAATTTAAAGTTTGTCATTTTTACCTCGTGTTATACTCTGCCATTCACAAATATTGCTTCAGCAGAGAGCTACTCCTGTCTTTTATGCCATTAATGACTTAGATATTTGAATCCTTGTCTCTTTCTGTCATGTATACTATATTTCAGAATAAGGGAGATGAAAATGAGTACAAATGAGTATCTGAATGTAGGGGAATCGTATGGTGTCATTAATCTTGCCAGCATACCTGTGATTCTGTCAAAATGCATCTTATGAAGCCTGGCATCATTTCTGAAATAAAATGCCGTTTCTGCGACTGTGCCTCTGGGGGACATGAAAGGAGCACAGACTAGACTTGAGAAGTACAAGCTAACATTTGGCTTAAATAATGCTGTCAGAAGAGCGGGAAGCTACTAGAATGAGATAGAAAGCTGTTCAAGTGTGACAGATTTGTTTGACAAGAGAAAGGTATTATATGCTAAAGTCAGTCTGATATCTGCAATGCATTTTTAAACACTTCAGGGCATTGCAGCTGAGGTGAAGTAACCAAAGATGGATTAAAGCCTCGGGCAGGCAAAGACACATAAATAGTAGGAATATGCCAAATGAAGGCAGACACACAAGATCTTCATGTTAAACAATTCGACAGGCAGGATCACACAGACAGAAGGCTGCTATTATACACAAAGCCCATGTAAAAAAATGCAAACTGTTTGTATTGATTATATACTCTGGAGTAAATATTACTGACATTATGAATACATGCATTAAGGAAAACGTTTTCGTCATTCCTGTTTCTTCCTTGTTCATTTGTAGGTGTTGTGTAGTGGGGTCTATTTTGATTTGCTGACATGCATCATACCAGCTAATAACATGCTTTTAAAGGGGTCAAAGTTCCCTACAAAAATATTTAAAAATGTCTTTCTTAGTACTAGGCAGATGCCCAGAAGAAGGAAAAGAACCTGGGGGAGAGTAAACTTTTTTTATAGGAAGCCAACATTTGCCCTATAGCCAGTTAATGACACCCTTAGAGATACTTAAACATAAGTCAAGACTAAAGG
Organism: Protopterus annectens; assembly: GCF_019279795.1. NCBI lineage: Eukaryota > Metazoa > Chordata > Ceratodontiformes > Protopteridae > Protopterus > Protopterus annectens. The sequence continues at coordinate 1,227,768,061 of NC_056745.1, forward strand.
CTGTTTTCTTCCAAGTGCCACAATTAAGTATTGTAGTAAATCATGGATTGTCAAGGCACTGAAAATATGCCCACCTTCATTCTCATAGATGGCACGTATAATATATGTGCAGTGTAAAAAGGAAAGAATAAACTGCAAGTTCTTGGTGGATGCACTGAAAACTGAAAAAGCATGAGGGAGTTTTAGTGAAATTAAATAATATGACCAAAACTGTAACTTTCATATCCCTGACATATGTTGACTAGAGTAACCATTTAGTCTTGTTTTGTGTGCTCGGTGCCTCGTAACAGCTACTCAAAAAATCTGTGAACATCACAATGGCAATGTAATTCACTATGAATCCCTGCATTTCACATCTGTGTTCTAATAAATGTAAAGTATACATATTGCTAATGTTCAACAGGGCTTTACTAATGTGCTAAAATAATCTCATTTATAATGTTACATTCTTCAGTCTGGCAATTTACCGCAGAGAATTTCTATGAGCTGATACCTGTCACAACCCGTGCTGACAAACTAACACACAAACTCACACTCCCCGCAATAATACTATTATCTCTGCTGATCTTACATAACCTTACCTGCAACTCTGTCTCACCTACTGACTATAATGGGGGGCAGTAGCACTTTGGTCATGTTCATTAACACAGCAGGCATGTAATCATATGATTCTCAGATGTGTAAACAACCCTTCTGTACACATTTTTAGGGGAGAGCCCATGACTTATTAGTACTGGACAGTCGTCTGGAACGGCATGTAGCACAGCTGTGGAAATGGCTCACATTGTTGATTCTACTGACCATGTAGAATAACTGCAGTGGGCCAGTCTCTGAATCAAACAAGGCATTTGCAAGTAGGCAGCTGATCATGTTAGGGCTTGCTGCTAGGTGTAGCCCTTTCTGAATCCTGGCCTTTGTTCATAAATGTAATACAGGTACATAGTTTTGTACATTACAGTATTTCATCTCACATACTGAGCAAGTTCATCTAATGATCCTCCTTTAAGGAAAAAACATAGAAATCATTTCTATGCCTTATTTACTGGTTGATTTCACTCTGTGTTTTAGAACAGAATTCAACAACATTAATGCTATAGTTCATGAGATGACATCTCACAGATGATGTGATAAAAATAGGTGAAAACATTTTAAAAAGATGCCATATTGAGGTGCATAGTTGAAAAATATTTAAAATGCTGATGAAACTAGAAAGTTTTCAGAGTGATATTCTAATTATTATTTTATTAAATGGTTCAAGATAAGATGTGGTGGCATCTCTGTTTTTTAATTTCTCCAAGTCTTTTGGGTTTCTAATACCATGATGGGAACGGACCCCATTCCTAAGTCAAAATACAGTTAAAGTTCATGAAATTAGTATTGTTTCAACCTTTGATGTCAGCCAGAAGTACTCTTTGCAGCACCCATAATGTCCCCAGTAATGACTCCTGCAATTCGTACACAGTTACATGTATAGGTGACATATCTAAATACAATTGTAGATTCTTTTTTATGAGACCTGTTGCTCCTACTACTATTGAAACAGTCTGAGTATCTTTCTTCCACATTGCTCTCATTTCTGCCTGCAGATCCTGATATTTTATGACTTTATGTCGTTCTGTATGCAAGACACTGTAGTCACTGGATGTAGTGATTTCAATGATCAATGCTAATTTTGTCTTCTTTCATGGACCATTATATCTAGTTTTCTCACATCTATCTTTTGAACTGTTGGTAAAGGGTGATCCCATGTGATGTAGACTTTATCATTTTCTATGATGCTTTGTGGCTCCTGTTTCCAGTGTTTTTCAGCCTCTTCAATATTATAATGTTTGCACAATCCCCAGTGTAACAATCTTGCCAGATTATTATGTCTTTCAGTATACAGTCCTTCTGCCATTAGTATATCACAACCAGCAGTGAGGTGTGTGACTGTTTCCAATTCTGTTTTACAAAATCTACATTTGTTTCTTCACATGTTCAATGGACTTTGTAAACCAACGTATGTGTAGCCCACTATCTTGGTCCACCAATATTAACCTTTCATCTCTTGGTTTGAATTCGCCTCTCCTTAACCATTCCTGCGTTCGATCCTGATCAACATAAGGTTGTTCCAGGAGTTTTCTATACTTACAACTATATTTATGCTTTTGCGACATTTCTTGCCTTCTCATCTTATCCTTCACCTTATATTCTTTCTTTTGTTTTTTGGCACATTCAGTTGCTGCCTGATTTTTATCTACTTCTGGTTTGATTTCCATTCCTGTTTGATGCCAATATGCTTTTGCTAGACTAAGCAGGGGAGTCATCTTGGATTTATTCTCCTCATGTTTCAAAACTTTCACTATGTTTGGGTCCTGTGAGGTCAGCAGATAGGTGTGCAGTCCTACAATTGCAGATCTATACTTGTAATCAACTTCAAGGAGGCCCATCCCTCCCTCGGAACAGGGAATGTATAATCTTGGTATGCACTGATTTTTATAAATCATCTGAGGAGCATGAAGCCTCCTTCTTGTTTGCATATCTGATTTATCCAACACATTTTGGAGCCAGTCAATCACTCCAAAAGGACAGGAAGAGCAAATTGGTTTATAACTTGAATTTTGTTCCTAGATGTCAACACTGTTAATTTAGGTCTTCTAAAATATTCCTTACTGAGTTTTATTTGCATTTGTTCATGTTTTATTGTTGATCCTTCATCAATTCCCAGATATTTATACACTCCCTCTTGCTCGAGTACTTTTATATCACATTCTTGTCCCAAACTGATTTTTTCATGGTGTTGCAGCTTTCCTGCTTTAAAGCTTGCTTTTGGACATTTATCAAGACCAAATAACATTTTTATTTCATCTGAAAAAGTTTTGAATACTTGCAGTTGTGCTTTCATTTCCTCATCTGATGAGCTATATAATTTTAACTCATCAGCAAAGAGAAGATGAGAAGTCTTTACACTTTGGTGTTTTCTAGGAGCCAAATTATAGCCATGGCTTAATCTGTTAAGTAGACAGCTTAATGTGTTAAGGGCAAAACAGAATAGCAGCAGTGACAGAGAGTCACCCTGGAATATCCCCTTTCGATTTTTATCCCAGGAATAATAATTTGTCCTTTATCATGGCTTAACTGCAAAGTGGTCTGCCACTGTTTCATGGTCACTGTGATGTAACCGATCGGTGTAGAGTTTATCTTATACATTTTTAAGCACTCTTTTATCCATGAATGTGGAATGCTATCAAATGCTTTTTATAGTCAATCCATGCCATATTTAGATTCTTCCCCTTTTTACAGTTCTCCACTTTAACTTTATTAAGCAACAAATGATCCTTTGTTCCATATGACTTTCTTTTATTGCACTTTTGTTCTACTGCCATAATTGAGTTTTCTTCTAAATGACTATAAACTCTGTCGGCATCAATTCCAGTATATAGTTTATATGTCATCGGAAGGCACATTATTAGTCTATAATTTTTAGTGTTGCTTGCAGGTTCACTCTTAAGTAGGAGCATTGTTTTTTCTGTTGTTAGCCAGGTTGGTGTCTGTTTGGGGTGCACATTCATGGCTAAATTTTCATGTAAAGATATTAATACTTTTAGCTACAAGTTGAGTACAGCGTCTGGGCCTGGGGTTTTCCAATTAGAGGCTTTACTTAACTTTGTTTCAATCTCTCTGGCTGTTACTTCATCCCATTTCATATCCTGTATTTTTGAACTTTTTCTTTCTTTTACTTCTTGTATCCATTTAGTATCTTTGTTATGTTCCACATGATCTTCATAAATACTTCTCCAAAATGTATCTACTACTTCTTTTTTGGGTGGTCTTTCAATTCCTTTTGCCTTTTGGGTCATCAATAAATTGCTTATTTTGTACTTTTCCTTTATACTTATCTGCATTTCTTCTAAGTTTTTCTGCCTGTGCTGATATTTTAGTTTGTTATTAGTGATAGTGCAAGACAGATCCTGATCTGCTTTAATATTGCGCATTGCTTTTAGCATATCTTTCTAGGTATTTTTATTGATCTGTTCCCTCTTCTAACACTCTTCTAACAGTGGCACTTATTGTCTTAATACCTTTATAGTTTTCTCTATTCGATACTTCCATGATGGTATTTGATTTCTCTCCTTGCTTTCCCTCGCTACCCTGGGTTCTTGCGGTAGTACTTTATTTGTTATTAATTTAGCTGCACAGTAGTATATCCTGCTTACTTCTGTTATATCCCATGGGATCTCTATGGACAGTCCTGATTACTGTGTTCATTTGTTTTATCAAACCTCTGACTTTTTGGGTTTTATTGACCTTCTGTAGTCTGTTTCTTTCATTGATCTTAATATGTCTATCTCCATTAAAACAAGCAACTCTTCTCTTAGGTTATTTTCTTCTAAACTGAGGGCACATTTTTTGTTTTTTGTTCTCCATTTCTTGCAGGCATTCTATAGAAAGTTCTATAGCATCTTCTGTGCACATTCTCTTCAATTTCATCCTGTGTCATCAGTTACGCTGTCATATGGGAACTCACTGGCCTATCATTCCTCAACATTGACTGCGTCAGAGTTGCCACAGTTTCCTGTTCCTTTCCTTGCTGTCCTGATTCAAGTGGACATTTATACTGGTTTCCTGTGGAAGGTTCCAAAATATCTACATATAGCAATTGACCTATTGCTTCCTATTCCACTGGTTTCTCCATAATTTGGATGTTCATTGCTCTATCCTGCTTTGGTGCTTTCTAAGTTAGATTTTCTATACTGAATTCTTCACTTTGCAGGTACTCCATAACCTCAATTTCTATTTCTTTAACTTCTCCATTACTAATCTCCTTTTTTATTTTTCCTCTTTGTCTTCTTATTTTTTCTAATATACAGTTTTCCATGTCCAGATTCCTTTGCTTGTATTTCTCTTCAAATATCTTTGGTGTTGCTCTTTTTGTATTTATTATTTTTGTTTTCTCCTTTGCACACATATTATACCATATTAAATCTCTTTTTCTTTCCCATGTCCATACTTCTTCTTTAGATGTCTCCTGATCTTCCTGTTTCTCCTTACTTTGGGGACATGTTCCATCATGCTGTGGTGTAACCTGTGTTAGACCTTCTATACCAAATCCTTCACTTTGTAGGTATTACATAATTTCAACTTCTATTTTGTTTTTAACTTCTACTTTACTAATCTTCTTTAATACATTCACATTTTGCGATATTTTTTATCGTGAAATTTTCGATATCTGGATGCCTTTGCTTGTATTTCTCTTCAGATATCTTTGGGGCTGCCTTATTTGTACTGATTGATTTGATTTCAGCTTTGCATAAATATTGCACCATATCAGATCTTTCTTATCCGTGTCCACACTTCTTTTTCTTTCTTTGTAGTGTGAGGAAGAATATGATGTTGAACACTTTCATGGTCAATATGAGAGGTCGGACTATGGAGTAGAATAGCCCCAGTAGCAGGTTTGAGAAGGTGAGGGAGTGAGAAAAAGGTGACAATGGACAGTTCTTTATTTCAGAGAACAATAAGGGATCTTTATCTTAGTTTCAGATACTGACACTAGAAGACGAACATACACTATTGTGTAGAGATGACAGTGAGGTATTGGATATATATGCCCGGTATCATTCTGTACATGGAAAAAAGTTTAGGATTAGAAAGAGAAACAGGAAAAAAGAGAGTTATTTTCTACATTTCATATGCTAGGAAACCTGTCAGTTACCAGAACTGGAAGTCCCCACTGAACAGTTCTAATATCATAGTAAAATAAATGTGCCCTGGGAGGTGGCCATGAGCACTGGAAGGGGAGACTGTATTTTTGTTTGTTTGAAATATTAAATTACACTTGCAGTTATTAAGGCATGGATGGATTCTTTCCTTCTTTTAGATATTATTTACTTGTTTACATCTGTTAATTGGTAATGCCCAACTGCTGCACTCATTTACAGTGGAGTCTTAGGGAGAAAAAAAATACAAAGCTAAAACATTTACACATGCAATGGAGTAATGTATATAAGTAGCAGATATAATTTAGGAATCATAATATTCTAACAACTATGTTCCTAGTCGTTCATTACGATCCAATGGACAAACACTCCCGTCTGTTAACAGACCTGTCAAATCTATTGGTCATTGTCTGTACTTGTACCATGTTGCTAAAGCCTGGAACTCCTTACCTATATCCATCAGATCAATACACCCCCTCCCCCATCTTTCAAAACCATTCTGAAAGACTTCCTAGCCAAAAGTTGGCTTGGTTCTTGCTCAACATCAGGATAAGCTATATCCCTAAATGTGAACAAGTACCCCTTCATACATTACATCTCCTTACCCTCCCTTCTTCACTCACTTTCTTATGTCTGTCACTTTCTCTCTATATATATCATAAGCCTGCTTTTCTCTCACTTCACATCACAATTCCTGTTTGTATTATCCTAACTTACCTTTAATTTTTCTGTAAATTGGCTAAAATTTCTATTAAAGCGTCATCATATAACTTGTATCTATTCTTAACCAATGTTTTCATATCATGTCGAATTTGGTATAATTATGTAAACTGTAGACATCTTTTGTATTGTTTTTGAAAACTGTAAAATTGTTATTCTTAAAATGAGTTTTAAAACTTTGGAGCTTTTCTCCCTTGGCCTCTGTTGAAAATGGGCTCAACTCAGAGTTTCCCAGTAATGAAATATTATAAAATATATAAATATGCAATCTAATTTAGTCAGAAAGGTAAGTACTGTAGAACCTTCCTTAATATTTCACTGAAAAATAAAATGCATTGAAGTTTTAGTCAAATGAAACAAATCAGTTGAAGCTTCAATTCAAGAAGCTTGTAAGAAAAAGCAAATTGAATGGGAAAGCCCCCTGTGTAAAAATAATGACTTGTTAATTGCTGTAGGCAGCTAAAATCAGGAATTTTATTACATAAAGTTTTATATGGCTTACCCGTCCTACACAGGCAGTAGATATATAATGTACTTGCAAGCACTCAAACTAGTGAATGAGGTATGGGAACAAAGCAATTTGTCCAGGGACATCTTTGGGTCAGGGTCAGGTAGGGATAGTAATGGGACTTAAGATGGTAGTGGAAGAAAGTTAGTATGCGGGTGGCTGGAAGGGTTAAATTTGGAAAGTAGGAGGGTTGGGAAGAAATTAGGTAAGTGAACAAGGGGATTACCTAGTTTTGTGTGAGTGTAACTGGGTAAGGGATCAGATTTTGGCATGAACTTGCTTTGACAGGTTCTATGTCTAAAATGGCCTGTAGGTATTTTGGAGAACTGGTGGGCCTCGGGGAATAGTGGGTCATGTTGGTACTAGGTGAGGTTTTTTTTTTTTAATATGTGGTGAATTGCTGGGCTGTGGGAGTATGTGTTTGGTCATAGTTTGGTTGTTCTTAGTGGCCTTCTTGCTGTTGGGCATATGACATCATGTGTGGTTGGCATTTTCCATTGAGGGCTTTGATTATATGGATGTGGGTAGTATGTTGGTCATGAGGAGTTCTTTGGTTGCATTAGTGGTGGTTGGAGTGACAGGAAATTTTGTTTATGGCTGAAGGGGCTCCCAGGCTGTTTCACCATGTGTGTGTGTGTGTGTGTGTGTGTGTGTGTGTGTGTGTGTGTGTGTGTGTGTGTATGTGTGTGTGTGTGTGTGTGTGTGTGTGTGTGTGTGTGTGTGTGTGTGTGTCAAGATGGCCACAAGTAACGGTAGTCTATTGTGCATGTGTGTAGGGAGGACAATAGCTGAAGGAGCCCTTCCTTGGGGGATGCAGCTCCCTAGACTTTTTACAGGCTCTGATTTTGCTTCCAGTCAGTCTAAAGGAGTTGTATGATGTTCTTCCTTGGTTTTAGAACTAGTTACCACACTGACATTATTTTGTGTCTCATGTCATGGACCTGCATCATTAGATTCATTTCTTGATAGTTTCTTTTGGGTGTGTAAGGAGGGGCATAGTAAGTAGGAAGCTGTTCTGTTTTGTACAGATTTTCAGAGGAGTATAAAAGAGCATGGTTTCCCCAGGTATAGGGCCTGCAGCTTTCCTTCCTCATTGCAGCAGTTTGTTTTATGTTTTTACTGTGCTGAATGTCGGAAGGTAACATTCCATGGTAACATGCATGTGAGAGGTCTGCGGCTAGATGTATTACAGTGGTATGGAAAAATTTACATGGTCGCACTGCAGTCTTGTGGTTTGTAAATGTCAACAGAGGACATGGGAATATCTAAGACTGTAATGCAGTTATTGGTGGTGTGCTAATTTTTGACTTGATTGTTGCTGTGGAAGGAAGTTAATTGCTGTCAGGGATGTGCAGTCTTGATTAATGGGAAAATTTCCCTGAAAGATCAAAAGGGTTACATATGTAATTTCAGTTAAACACTTCAAAATCAGTCCGCATGTATGGTTCTGTTAGACATTGGGTATGCGTAGCTCTCACCTGTCTAGATTTTACAGATGGTTTAGATTGTGCTTCATATGTCTCATCTGTTCCTCATAAAATCTGTGGTTGTAGGGCAAGAAGCTTAGGACTGAAGTAATTAATAATAATGATATACATTGGATTTCTGGCTTGCTGTTATTTTAGCCACTTTCTAATTTTAATCAAATATTTAAATTGTGTCCCTATTCTCAGGTCTTTGTCCTCCAATTTGTTTAATCAAACATTTAAATTGTGTCCCTATTCTCAGATCTTTGTCTCCAGTTTGTCAGGCTTTGTCTAGGCGTTTTGAACTAAGAGGCTGAGGGCTATGTCTTCCCTCTTATTTCAGGCATTGGTGGCAGTGAGAAATGGTTAAATTCCTGCACTTATTATTGCAGGTTTCTGCTCATTTGGGGTGCTTTTCACCTTAGTTAGTTCATTGGTGGTGTGGTATAATGATTTGTGGCTTTTGGAGATTGGGCTGCTTCCAACCACGTAGTAAGTGACTGGTAGGGTGTTTCTCAGTGATGCACCCATGAGTAGCAGTCACTCGCCTCACATACTAGGTGTGGCATTACTCATTATGGGAGGAGGACAGGAGATTACACCTGGTGTGGAGATGTTCTGCCCAACTTTTCATCTGTCTAGATTTTCACAAAATGTCTAGGTTTTGTGGCAGTGAGGAATGACTTCACTAGATAATGACAGACTGTCGAGTCTCAGACTTCATATCCATTACAAAATGCATGGTAACACAAGACCTGTTATGCTAGTAACTTTCTAAGTCTACAAGAACATTATGTACATTTGTCCCTATTCTGGGGGTCTTGCTCCCCCAATATTTAGGCCTTGTCCAGATTTTTTTTTTTTGCTGCCATGAAGTTGAGAACTATGCACTCTGCCTGTGTGGAGTCTTTGCTATCTTAGCAAGCATGTGTCATAGGTTTGTTTACATGCAGTGGTGTAATTCTTTCAAATTAGTGAGGTTTGCTGACATTAAATTCTGATATGGATTTGAGTTTGGGACTTTGGTTCCTTTAGTAAATGTATGCTGACTCGAATCCATTATGCTACCAAGTAGAGGTGGTGAGCCGCGGTCACCCCAGTTAATTATAAAAAAGGAGAGACAGACAGAAATATAATAATGAACAACAGGTATGGAAGGGGTGTACAGGTAGACTCTTGTGAGTTAAGTTATTGCAAACGGGTAGTGGGCTGTGGACATACCTATTACTATGGTCTGTGTTTTTTTTTTTTTTTTGCTAGATTACTTATCGTGGTCTTTATTTTGGCAGATGATGGTGGAAGTGCAGAGCCTGGTGAGTCCAGTGGGAAGAGGAGAAGGCAATCAGGGAAGTCACACATGGAAAGCAGGCATGGCAGTTAAGGGACTCTGTCACAGGGGATGTGCCCACCACTTGAGCGGTGCATACTGTGGCTGCAGATAGCAGAAATGCAGAGATTGCAACAGCCGGTAGCCCGAATAAAGTGGACCCAGCAGGTGATGGATTCTGCTGCAGTGGATGTTCTGGCCACTGCAGCAGTGCACAATGAGGTCACAGGTAATGATAAACTGTTAGGTGCTCATTTAGGCATGCCGAAGTTGGTGTGGTTTGAAAGTATTGTGGGGACAGGTGAGGATGAGGTACGTCAGGCTCAGGGTAAAGCAGGTGGTATGGCTGAAGAATAGCAGAGGTTTGGGGGTACCCTTTTTTCATGAAGGGGGACAGTTTTATGAAGAGGCTTTTGGTAATGAGGAGGGTTAGCTAAGCAGGCTCTGGGGAAAGGGAGGTCTTTTAATCACCTCACATACTGCTTTTAGTTAAAGGAAAGGTCTGGAAATTGGTGTTTGTCAATATTTTGAATTAACTGATATGGATGGGGCTCAATGTTTGATGGAATCAGAAACCGCAAACAGTAAAGGCTTTTGGCAGCTTTAGCAGCCTTGGGGCAGAGGAGGACAGGCAGACTGTGGCCAAGGACATGGAACAACTGGCTGTTAGGCTTCATTTATGACATGGTGGTTTGGTTGGAGAAGAATACCGGCTTTGACCTTACCATTATTGGCTTATTTTCTCACTATCTGTGAGGCACAGTGTCTGTGGGTGGGAAATGCCTGGTTATGGTATGATCAGATGTTCTGGAAGCAGAAGGCAGAGGATCAGTCATTGCGTTGGAATGTGAGACATCCTGACACTTGGCTAGCCACTATGGTCAATAGCCTTGGAGCCAGTAGCAGGGAGATTAAGTTAGGGGGGGGTCAGGAAGGGGGTGTGCTGAGCCTTTAATGCAGAATGTTGCTCGTGGTAGTGTGTATGCTTTCGTACACCTGTTTGAAGTGTGTGTGTACGCATTCAGCTATGCAGGTGGCAGGCAGAAAGGCATGCTAGTTCATCTGAGTTCATAGCAGCCTGATTTGGGTGGATTACCTTTATCATTTTGTGGATTTCAGGGTAGTTAGGATAAGGGGAAATTTTGGGGGTGGAGAAGGGGGGCATTCTTTCATGGGTCAAAGGGAAGACTGGGGGACGCATGTTCCAGTTAAAATACAGGTACTGTGTTGGCTGCTCATGCAATTTCCTGATTCAACAGTTGCACTTGAATTAATAAATGAGTTTTCTGAGGGATTTTCTATTAAATCAGGGGTGGGGTAGGAAGGGTCAATTTTTAGGAATCTGCATTCCTTGCAGGGAAAGAAAGAGATTTTGTAAGGCTTGATGGAGAAGGAATGTTGGGATGGATAGGTTATTGGGTCTGATTGATAGTCCTCCCTTGAACAGCTTTAAGGTTTCTCTGTTGGCGTTGGTGCCTAAGAATTCAGCAGGGAATTTAATTTTATTCACTATTGGTCTTATCTCGGGGGGGAATTCTGTGTTTGATTTTATTTTGACAGATGATGCAAAAGTCAGTTATGCATCTTTGGATGATGCAGTATAGGTTATTCGGGACTTAAACTTGGTGAAGGTAGATATTTAATCAGTTTTTCATTTATTATTGGTTTGAGAGGACTGGGCATTGTTGGGCAAGGTAGTTGGGTTTCAGTTTTACTTTGACAAGGCTATACCGATGGGATGCCTGGTAGTTTGTGCTACTTTGAGAGGTTTAGCACTGCTTTCCTTTGGACTTGGCAGCAGTGGGGTAGGCAGAAGGAGGTATTTTATTTGGATGACTTCTTAAGAGAAGGTGAATGGTTTGACAGAGCATTGGAAGGTATGTGTGTGTTTTTGGGGATGTTTGAGGAACTGGGTGTTCCATTAGCTAGGCAGCAGTTAGAAGGCTCAGGCAAGGCATTGTTTTCTGGGATTGCTAGTAGATGCAGGCCATGTTTTGCTTTGTTTGTCAGATGTGAAGGTAACACGTTTGTAAGAAAATATTATGTGGAAATCTAAGGACAAGGTGCAGATTAAGGGGCAGTTCACCCAGGTCAGTCCTTTTGTGGGCTAGTCGCTTTTTGTTGAGCAGGGAGAGAAGCAAACATCATTAGATAAGGGTTAATAAGCTGTTGCAGGCTGATTTAGCATTGTAGTTGTCATTTTTGGAGCAGTTTAATGGCATGGCTTTTTGTCAGAGAGATTGGGTTGTTCAATGGGAATTGCAATTGTTTACAGGTGCTGCAGGAAGTATTGGGATAGGAGCTTATTTTAGGGGGAATGTTTGTGGCTCATTGGCCAGCAGGATGGAAGGATGATTGGAGAAGGGATATTGACTGTTTGGAGTTAGTTCCAGTTTGGCTGGCATTGAAGGTCTAGCAGGAGAAGTTGTTGGAGAAAAGTGTTAATTTTCATTTGGTCAATATTGCAGGGTACACGCGCTGGTGTTGCCAAACGTGGTGAGTCAAATTGGCTTGGAATGATCAGATGCTTTGTATAAAATCCTGGACAGCTTTTAAAATGAAAGTGTATGGTAGGGCATTGCAGAATTTTGTTAAATTTGCATTAAAGCTGACTGAGGAGGAAGGATTTTGGTGGGAACAATTGTTGTTGAAATATTTGATTTGGGCTTGGAAAGAAGGTAAGGCAGTTAGGTCAGTCAAGGTGGAGTTAGCTTTGATTAGTATAGTTATACGGGTGACAGGGTTACATGACTTTACTAAATCTTGCACTGTGGTTCGTATGTTGAAGTGCTGGGGTAGGGTTGATAATGCAAATACTTACAGATGATGGCCGTTGAGGTATTTATATGATAGAGCACTAGGATTTTGATGACAGGGATCCAGTTTGGTACGCACAGGATGGAGTACACCTGAATGATTTTGGTTTGGACCTCTTTAATGTACACTTAGGCTGGTGTTGGAGGGTTTGCTGAAGGTTTTATAGTGAATGAAGAAGAATAGCCTGTGTCAGGCTTGTTGGTGGAGAGGAGGGGCAGGCTTGTCCCTCTTCTGTTCCCCCTCTGGTGTTGGATGTTTAATTCAATGAGTTGGGGAATGAAGGTCAGCGATGGGACACTGCTTGATAAGCAAAAGTAAGTGAGTGGAGGTGAGCACACTTTTTATTTTCTTAGGGTGATTGGGGTTGTACTTCCCTATTAAAGGGTTACAGATGTTCATGCTGTGATCAACAAATTAAAATGTTATTCAATAAAGTCATGTTCATGGAAGTTTAATAAATGTTAAATGTCATTTGTTGAGGTGTGTTTATCGAAGGGGACCAGGACAATAGAAGTTTGGATTAAATGGCCTTACCTAAGATACCACCTGCTAATACTAACTACTTAAATTCAGTTTTAATGCAATATATATATATATATATATATATATATATATATATATATATATATATATATATATACACACATACATATATATATATATATATATATATATATATATATATATATATACATATATATATATATATATATATATAGTTTCCCAGCACAAACTCAAAGTTTCAAAACTTTGAACTGCACACACATACATGCACACACACACACACACACACACACACACACACACACACACACACACACACACACACACACACACACACACACACACAGTGAGGTAATACCTCTGCTGGTTCAAGGCATATCATAAGCTCAGTTCTTATCGCATAATTTTCATACAGCATGATGTGCCTCCTCACTTCTCTTATGTGTCTTGTTATCAGGGAGAATATCCCAGGTGTTTCTTCAAGCACAAACTTTTTTTTTTATTTATGATTCATTCAGAAGGATGTTCATTGTCAGAATATGCAAAAACAATGTTCTAACTGTGGTACATTTCTTTTAGCTTGTATTAGCTTCCTTTTTCTAAGAGTTGTTAAAACTACAGACATACATTACACATATATAGAAAAGAACTGCATATCAGCAATAACCTACCATTATTCTATACTCTGTACCCTGCCCGTGGGTGTTTCAGTAACTATACCCCCTCACTTATATACACCAACTCTTCAGCTGAAAAATAATGGAGTAAATAAACCTCAGACAGTCTGAATCACTGCCATTGTGCAAAAATAGAAAACACATTGGCAGTGATTGCTTATGTGAAGCAAATGAGAACTTTAAAATTGGAGAACACAAATCAAAGAGTTTAAACTCACGTAGCTTACACTCAACCAAGTATAAAGAAATTCTCCTAGAAGAGATAATAAAAGAAATGCTTGTAACTTCAGGCAGCTTGCCTAGGTCAAGAGTTGATATCAGTTGAAACATAGTCTGTACTTCAAAGTACCGGGAATTAAGCACTGTTAAATGCAGCTCCTACAGCAGTTGTATGTTATGAGACAAAAGGCTGACCATGAAGGCATAATTACAGACTGTCTTAGATGGTGATGAAACATGACAGGATATTCTAGTGTAGTTCATGCATCAGCTATGGGCACAGACAAAAACAAACTAAGGTACGCCCATGTACTGTCACAGGTTAGATAGTGTGGTATACAAGTACTGTAAAATAGACATTGAGGAAATGTGTAACATACTACCAATCATTAGCGGACCAGAGTTCCGCTGTGGCGACCCCTAACCGGGAAAAGCCGAAAGACACAACAACATTGTCATAGAACTAATTGGAATAGGTGTTGGGTGGCTGATACTGAAAGAAATAGGGGATTATTATTTTATATGTTATCGTTAGCATTAGTGGTTGAACGATATGGGTGGTCTTCCTTATTACAGTTCTGGAGAACTGGCTGCTGGGGTACTAATCAGTATCCCAGAGCCAAGCCGTTAAAAAAAGCACTGGCAGACTGGCTAGTCTAGTATCACATTTCTGGGGATAGTTCAGAAGGAGATATATTCAATGAGGAGACACAGGCAGAGAGTGCTGGCAGGGTTATGTTGGTAAGCGCATGCTCAATCATATACATTCTTGTTCAGAAATGAGAGACATGAAACTGGTGCCACAGGATGGCTACTTTTAGGTCAGTAAAATGCTGTTACATTTCTGAAGGTCACAGAGTGCAGTATATTCTGTGAATGTGTTGTAGGAAGCCCACCCATTTCATAACACTGGTTTAGCAACCTGGACCACGGTTCATATAAACCACTCCTGTACTACTTGTATTACCCCAAAGGTCAGTTAGTGCAGGAAGCATGCTACATGGAAACTGGCTTAAAGATAAAATAATGATACACAAGCAAATCTGTGGTGCTGCTCATCTGATGTTGAAGGACGGGTCAAGAAGCCAAGAAGAAGTCAGCAACTGCAAGCCACCATGCCTGACCTATGAGACGATGAAGGACCCTATGACTTCTGCAGCATCTTTTAGGGATGCCTAACAAAGTTACAAGTACATAAACATCCTAGTATGTCTCTGTCTGGTTATTTATTTACATTAATAACTTTACTGTTTTTGGCATATGTCACAAAAACTGTTAGATCTTATGTCTGAGATCTAGGACAAGAAACTATCCAAATATTTGGATGAAGGTGTCACAGATCTCCAGGGTTTGTTAAAATTTCGCATTACATTTATAAAAACTCAGTATTTTTGCCAGCCTCTCCACTGAGAAAAAATACATTAATAAAGAAACAAAACTCATGACTACAAGACAGATCCACTGTCACCATGCTTTTTTTTCAGTTTCTAGACCCCCTTATAGGTTCATAGGTATAGGTAGGTACTAGGCTGTCAGCCCAAGGGCCTACATAAGCCTAGCCAACAAGGTTCCCTGGCTTACACCACCCAAGAAAGTTATTTTCCTGTGCCACTGTCGAGCAGAGACACAGAAGTGATCCCTGGGGTATATTTCCTATTTCCCATCCACTCATCAAGATTTTCCTTGAAGAGTGCTAATGAAGAACTTTGCTTGACATTGATGGGTAGCCTGTTTCAGAGTATGGGAAGTCTCTGGGGCAGGAATCTATCCCTCCAGCATGTCCTGTTTATTGTGGTGACAAGGTTTAGGTCCCTAGAGCATGTAGCATGGAGGGATTGGGATTTCTTTAGGTTTAGCATGTACAACAGCTCTGGGTTTGACATAGCTTTATATGTTAGGCAGAGATCACCTTGGAGTAGGCGATATGCAACTGAGTAAAGCTGGAGTTTTTTGAGGAGGTCAGTGTAGGGCATTTGTTTGAGGCCAGTAATCCTCTTTGTGAGGTACTTCTGTGGCCTTTTCAGCTGCTGCAAATGTCTTGTGAGGTACATTCCAAAAGGGGCATTGTACTCTATAATGGGTCTAATGAGTGTCGAGTAGAGGGGAGCAATGACCTCTTTTTTTCCTGGATGAGAACCCTTTTATGATGAGATGTGCCACATAGAAGGACTTCCTGACTACTGTGGCAATGTGACTATCAAAGGAGAGACTACTGTCCACTTGGGTCCCAAGGTCTCTTATCACACATTTGGTGTTAAGTAGATTGCTGTCTATGTGGTAGTTTATGGGAACAGAGTTTTTACCAAAGGGAATGACACTGCACTTTTTGGCACTGAGCTTGGGGCCATGGCTCTGACACCAGGCAACTGTCTCAGCGAGGCCCTTCTGTAGGATGTCCACATCATTTGGGGACTTGAGTATGGCTCCTAGTTTGCAGTCATCTGTGAACTTCATTAGCCAGAGGCCTTCTGTGTTATCCTGTACTTCAGAGAAGTAGATACCAAACAGGAGAGGTTCCAGGACGGAACCCTGTGATACTCCACTTTTCACTGCTTTGAGGTCAGATTTGGAGTCTTCAACTTTTACAGTGTGGGTCTTGTCAGTGAGCCAGTTGGCAACCCATCTTGTGACATAGGGATTTATACCTAGTTTAGTGAGTTTAGCTATAATTCCAGAATGGGGGTTAATGTTGAAAGCCTTGGCGAGGTCAAGATAGGCTGTGTGAACCACCTTACCCTCATCTACGGCTTTGGTGACTGCCTCAAAGAAGTCTATCAGGATCAGGAGGCATGACCTGCCTTTCACAAACCTGAACTGGGTAGGATCCAGAGTTTGGAGGTTACCAATGTCTTTGTTTATGAGTTCCATGATGATACGTTCCATGGCCTTGCAGACCAGGCTCATCAGGCTAATAGGTCGATAGTTCCTGGGATCAGTGGTGGCTCCCCCTTTGTGAAGTGGGATAACTGTTGCTGTGTGCCATTCAGTGGGCACAAAGCCTGATGTGAGGCTATTATTGAAAATGGTGCTTAAGTGGGAGCCAGTTCGTTCTGAAGGTCATGTAAAATGCAGCCTGGGATGTTGTCCGGTCCCATGGATGCTGTGTTTTTGGCTTTAGAGAGTGCAGCTTTTACCTGCATAGTTGTGATTACAGGGACTCTGCATTCTTCCTGTATAGATGTGGGCCCATTAGGGGGTAGGGGGTGGGGGGTGGGGGTAAAGTTAGCACTGAACCTATCTGCCAGGATGTTGGCAATATCAGTTGGTTCTGTAATTTTCTTGCTTTTGTGCTGTAACTTAGAGCAGATCTGGGTGTTGCCATCGAGAGGGATCACAGCTTCTTACTGAGGCTGACCAGGGAGCTCCTCCAGTCATGGGATTTTACTCTCTTTTGCAACAGTTTCTTCCTTCTGTTGTACAGTTTGTTTATGGCAGGGGACCACCAGACTGGCTTCCTTTTTTTGGAGGATAGTGTTTTGGTTCTGTTTGGGATAGCACGATCCATGCACTCATGTAAGTGCTTATAGAGTGCAATTGTGTATGATTCAGCAGTTGTAACTGTATTGTCCATCTGAATGGGTGTCATGAAGTTCACCAATTCTGTCTTAAGTAGCATGAAGTTGGCGTTGGAGAATTTTTTTACCGTAGTTTCCTTAATGGGGGGTGGGGGCGGGATGTGGATATCAAGGGTGATTAGCTTATGGTCGGATCAGACCAACGAGGAGTTGACTTCAGATGTGGAACACTGGTCACTCATGTTAGTAATGACTAGGTCTAGGATATTATTGCCCCTGGTGGAGGTGTGGATAAGTCGATCCAGATCATTGGAGTTTATGAATTCCAGAAAAAGTTGAGCTAAGGAGTAGGTACACGAGTAGTTTTCCCAGTTAATGGTGGGATAGTTGAAGTCGCCCATTATTAGGGTGTTTGGTTGAACCCTAATATTTTCCAGTACATCAAGAAAAGAGGAGTGGGAATCCTGGGGCATGTTGGGGGATCTGTAGCAAGCTACAATTTGGATTGTAGTTTTGCCCAGAGTTAGTTGCACGTGGATAACCTCGGATGCATTATGCTGAGCAACTAGCCTGGAGGTGTGGATATCCTTAATGAATATGGACACACCTCCGCCTTTGGTGTTTTGGTCCAGGTTACATGGCTGAAAAGTGTGGTATGAGTTATAGCCTGGTAGTGCAGGGGTGCTCTCTGGAGCCTTGAACCAAGTCTCAGTCACTGCACAGATATCGATGTTTTCCATTTTAAGGAGTGTCTCGAGTGAGTGCATTTTGAGATTTAGACTTCAAGCTTCAGGCATCAAAACATTGCCCACTTATTAGGATGGGTTGTAGGACCACTGAGGCTGTTATGCTGCAGATATAGGCTTTGTGTTTCATGCCATACTCTGACCTCATTTATAGAGCATCTTCTCATGAGATCTCTGTGCAAGGAGTGAGTATGTACCTCCACTGGTGAGATCATGAACGTACACAATAACATGCATGCCAGAAACTACCCTCACATAGTCCCTGGATTCATTTTGGCAGCATATAATTTCCTCTTCATCCTCTTAAACCCATCTCACCAACGTTATTGGCAGATACCTTGTCCCATACTTCGAAGCTGAATGTTTGAATAGCCTTTAAGACACTGTCCCAAACATGAAAAATTTCTGGCCCATTATTTGTCATGGGAAAACATAACGAATTACAAAAATACATTTCAGCAGTGAAAGCACCAACAGGGAGAATAGTTAGTTATTCATTTTACTAGGATTCATTTGCATCACGTGTTCTCTCCATGTTGTGAAAAATGCTGTTATCTTTTGTAGCCAATGTTACAAAGAACAGAGCAGTAGCCTTAATTGGAGACAGGAAAGTGTACAAAGACATTTTTAATAAGACCCAATACCACAAAGTAATTTAGCTGAAACTCAGTTTCAGTGATCACAGAGTTTGCACTTTTCTCCACAGCTGTATGACCATGACATTGTTATATATAAGTTTGTGTGTTATGATGGTGTCCTCCCGGCATGCAAAAAACATACTTAGAGGTTTGTTGAAAGTAGCTTTCAGTGATTAATTTTATGATTATATTATTCAACGTGAATCTGTCTTTAACAATCCTGTTCCTATAACATGGGCCTTTCTGGCAAACTTTGCAATTTCCAATCGAGATCCCATTTAGATTCAGGGGGTGGGGGATGAAACTGGGAAATAGGAGGATATCCATAATACTTTTTGAAGGTTCAGAGTCACAGCACTGCATGAAAGATATATTGCAAATGTCAAAAGCTATGTAAGTCTCTACATATTCTTATAACTTTTGAAGTCTATCATATCGCTATCAATCAAAAAGCTTTCCAGGAAATAATTTTCATTTATCTCAAATGTGTCTTTTAGAAGTATGAAAGAGGAAGGGCTTAAAAAACTGTAGTAATGATAGCATGTTTTCAAATATACCAAACAATGTAAACTGAATAGGATAAAACTCTGCAGCTAAATATTTTAAAATGGTGACAGATAAGGCTTCATATGTAGTGATTTTATTTTTCTTTTAAGTCTAAAATTGGTGTAAGGTATAACCACAGAAACACTGTAGAGGTGACCATATGGACTAGAAAATACGCTTGTAACCTTTGAAGTAAGATATGTTTGGAGTCACTATGATGAAGAGAAAGATTGTTGCAGGTCTTGCGGTTTTGTGTGGAATTGCCAGATGCTCATTTTCACTAAAGCACACAACTCCAAAGTCGATGATTTAGTAATACAACTGATCAGCTCTGATAAATTTTCTGAGTTGTGCTACACCTTTTTTTGAAATCTTGCCATCAGTATATGTTTAATTTGTTTGGGATAAAGTGAATGAAAAAATGTTGTCACTTTGATACACTGTTTTAATGCCAATATTGGGAATGGAAGAGGATGAAGGTTTAAACATTAGGAACTGCAGATTCACATTATTGATATGAAGACTACTGTGGGTACCTACCAGATGTTTCAGAAATAATAACAGGCACAATTCAATACATTTTGAAGTACGTCATGAATATTGTTTGAGCTATTGGTCTAAAATATGCATTGACTATGCCAGCTGTAGGTCTGAAGATATATTTTGAGGCAGTGTACTATTATTCTCCCATCAAGCAGTGGATCTCTGGATGCTGGCTTTGCATACTGAAATATTTTGATGTCAGTGAGAATTTTAAGTCGTTTTTATACATACTCTCAAATTCTCAGCAGGGAATCCATGGCAGCTGAGAGTTCCAAGTGAGGATGTGTATGTACTCAGCCTTTCTCTGGGCCACACGATTTCTAAAGTTGCCTCCCCTTATGTCCTGCCTAACCACCTCCAACACAGAAAAAGTAAATTCTTTCCAGTTAACACAAGCAATAGAATGCTTTAACAGAGCATTGTTAGAAATTTTTTGTTTTAATGGCATACTCATGCTCCAAAATTCTTTTTCTTAAACTCCTAGTGGACATGCCAACATAAAAGGCAGGACATGCAGAACATAAGGCAATATGAACAATTCCTACAGTGCTTCAATTTATCCGGCCAGGGACCATAAAAGTTCTATCCACATGGCCTAAGGAAATGATGGGTCCTTCAAACATAAATCTACAAGCCCTACAACTAGAGCATTTGAACATCCCCCCACCACTCCCAACAGTACCCCTGGCACCAGAATGACTTCTATTAGACTCTAAAAGTTGTTTTATACTTCTATTCTTTTTGTAAACAAAAGATGGACTGCCTCTCAAAACTTTGGCTACACCAGTATTACCTGCAATGACCTTCCAGTTTTCACAGATAATTCTGCGTATAGCATGACTATCTACACTCATCTCTAAAGCATACCTGGGACCTTCACTAGTCTTTTTGTTAACATTGTCTAACTGTCCCACTACAACCTCTTTCTTGTGAAAGCCATGTGTTAAAATAGGAGGAAAGTCCTTATACCTTCTAGTAGGAGAGGCACACTCCTTTTTAAACTGCAGCTTTCCTTGTGGTCTAACAGCTAATGAATTTTTAGAGCCCCTTAAGTGCATTCCTGTAGTCTGCTAAATTTGGATAGGGTGGCAAAATGACCCATCTCAGCTTCTACACTGATGCAGTCCACTTGGATCCATGTTCTCTGCATGCATGCTGAATACAAAATCATCTGGTGTGCATTATACTGCCTGAGAGATTCTGGAAAGATTTAAACCTGCTGTTTTGGCAGTAAGGTGCTTTTAATGTCTTAGAGGTAGGTAAACTGATTTTGCAGCTCTGACAGCACTACTTGTGCTGATATTAAACTCAGAGTGAAAGATTATCCAGGGGCTTAGTCTGGGAAAAAATCAGAACTTTATAGAATTTCTCAGATATTGTTATCTGTAAGATTGTGTTGAGGCTTTCATTTTTCAAAGCTTTCATAATTTCCTTCCATACCAGCAGTTACAAAATGTCAGAGAAACAAAGTATTGGTGAAACAAAGAATGAGTCTCCAACTGCCCAAAGAACTATGCTAGGAATTGTTGTTTTATTCTGTTGGCCTTTATTTTCAGGCCAAAAGTAGATTTGTTCCGGCATTTCCTAATTGGTACCACACTGCTGTGCTTTGGGCTTCACACTGCTTTCTCAGCACACTGATATGTCCTTGTTTCATTCTTTCTCACTCACTGCAGTCAAATCTCATTTATATGCTGAAGATAACAAGGTCCATTAATACAGATGTTGTTGTACCAGAAAAACTGCCAAGTAATGTATTCTGTTGATTTTATTTTTATGGATTCTATTTATGGATGTTCAGACATTTATCATTTTGTGACAATCAGCCAAAACAACAAAACAGAATGGTGTCTGATTTCCATTCAAGTTGCATGCCTTGACTTATTAAGTGACATACGCCTGAAATGGCTGTACTGCTGGCAGGGTTTATTTTCATTCATTTCATGATTTCATAGCAGATGGTACATTTTGTGACCACTTGTTGGCACAAAATGTTATGCAGAAGTGTGAGGTATACAAGTGAGCTGCTCTGATCCCTGAAAGCTGGACAGAAGGAGTGGGACTAAACAGCTGTTTGGACCAATAGGCAGTGGCCTTTCAGCTCCAGCTGCTTATTGCTTCCAAGCTGGCAACTAAGATGCTCTATAAATGGGATTCTCTACACTGTCAGCCTTTAAGTCTCCAGTCCTTGGTCATTTGTTTTATACTTGGCACAAGAACATGGTCAAGAAATAACCTGTGCTAGTGAGCCACCATGCTTTCATTTCAAAGTCACACAAGTCTTAAACTAGGTAAAGGCAGACATAATTAATTGGGTGTCGAGGTTATCTCTGCCACCAAGGTTTTACTTCTAAGCTAGTAGATCAGAACCTGACAGGGGAGATGGCATACGTCAATCAGTCAGTCTGTATGTGTGTGTGTGTGTATATCTACTGTGTATGCATGTGCATATTCACAAATACACACAAACACACACACACATACTCACACACACATACACAAAGATAAAATGATAAAAAGATAGCTGTAAATGACTGCAAGTGCCCCTCTGTTTTTGTAGCCAAAGGAAAAACAAGTTTACACTTGGGTGTCATTCTGCCCAAACTTGGAAAATGAGGATGGTTTGGCCGTGGTGTTCTTTTTACTAGGAAGCAGCAGAATTTCACCGTTTGGTTATTAATTTCAGCCTCAGGAGAAAGACGGCAAGATGGTCTGGAATGTTCCATGCACAGCAAGCTTCTACTTCCAGATCATCAGTTCTAAACTATTAAGGTGCTGCTTGACATTCTGATCATCCAGTGATTTGATGAGTTTCTGTTCTAACATACAAATGGCTTTCATTTCAAGGTCATTAGTTTTAACCCAATCAAACAAAGTGGTCAGTGAGTTCTGTCAATCAACCACCAGCAGACTTACAGTTCTGGGTCATTAGCTATAAACTGTTAAGTTGCTGCTAAACAACCACAACAGAGGCTGTTCGTAGGCAGATGAGATGAAAGTTTTCCAAGACCATTTTTTCCTTTCATATTTGCAGTATTTATAGTCATGTCTTCTTCATACCAGGAAGAGTTAGCATCTATAATCAAGGTTTTCATACACCATTTTCTCTAGGTCCTAGAACACTGAGAATTTGCTGCAACTATTGATTTTGCCTACACATATGATTAAAGAGGAATTTTTTTATGCAATGCATGCACCAGACAGGGTTGCTATTTTCAGGAAAATAACAGAAGGCAGAGGGCCTTGCCACCCTGGAAGGTCCATTATTTCACGATAACATCCAGGCTGTAAAGCATCTTTGCACTTAAATAATGGGCTACATTTTAAATTGTTTTGTATTTTTTTTAGTATATTCATTTTTTTTCTATTTCTGATGTAAACTAGTTCCTCCATATAATCTTTTAAACTTGCCATAGCATAAGTAATTGTTGCTAGAGGAAGTATTTTACATCTGGAATATAAGTTATATATGTATTTAATGTCCGCAGATACAGCAATGGGCTATGTCTCATCAGTCTCTCACTCACACACACACACACACACACACACACACACACACACACACACACACACACACACACACACACACTCACATGCATAGGAAAAGATAGACATACTCATATACATATACACAGATAAACACAGAGACAAACACACATGGCTGGCAGTTGCAGCTTTCTTCACTAAGTACATTTAAGATGTTTCATTGTGATAAAATGATATAAATATAAACGTGCACACTTGAACCAAAGGATAAAATAGTTTTATTACTGAACCTGTGTTATAAAAGTGAATTTATGAAGCTACATGCAGATATAATCCTGTAAGATGACTGCCACCATTTAAAATACATGAGAGCCACAAATTATGTTAGCATGAGCTAGCGGGACATTCAAGGAACTCATTATTACAATGCTGCTTGTAAATGTTTTTGCAAACGCTATGTTTATGTCTTATTTAACATTTTTTAATGTCTTATTTTTGTGCACTAGTTGTACATATTTTCTTTCCCATAATTAAATGAAACACCACATGCATCTCCATTTAAACAAAAAGCTGTATTGTAAAACATGAGACAGATTAACAAACAGGTGTAATCATAACACATAAGATCATAATTTGTTCTCAGCTCATAACCAGACTGAAATGTGTCTAAGAAATGGATGTCAAGAAATTCACGTCAGCAGTAAAACTCAGCAAATACATTTATGTCTGTTTTGAGAACATAAATTAGTTTACTGGATATGATCATAGATCCAGTTTTAATCTTTCCAAATAAATGGGGAGTTTTACCTGTATGTTATGGCAGGTATGTTATGATATCTTTAAAAAGTTGTTGTTTGAACAGTTTTGAAGTTCACCTTTGACCACAATCTTTGTGGAAGCATTAGGCTTACATTTTTAGCAGTGAGGGTCATACACAAGCATCTCCCTATAACAAGTTTGTTGCGGGTTAAGTGCTTACATACAAACTCCATTATAACAAGATTACTTTTCTCTCTTTCATGAACATTATTAAAGTGGTTTGTATTTTACATAGAAAATATTATCAGGTCTCTGATCATAACCAAGTTGTTAAGTGTTTGAGACATTCACTTTAAAAATGTAGTTGAGGAAAGCTCAAGAGGTGAATCTTTACATCCATGTAGAGAACACATTGCTAACTGAGTTATGATTGGAGAGACCTATTCATTATTCTTTTTAGTGCATTGAGGTCTATCTGCTCCATGTACTACCACCTACAAAAACCTTAAAAAAAGCATAGGATAGAGAAGTGTTTTATTTACTCTTTTGAAAGCCATAAATCATTTACTACTGCCACATAGACAGTGAGCAGAAATTAAGTGTCCCTCTGAGAAATTAACAGCTTTTAATGCAGTTAGACAATTTGCCATATTCTTTGTTTAAAAGTGTGGCGGGGTGAAGTGCTTAACAGCTTTTAAAAATGTTTACCTTCTTATCACTCCTCTGTGGCAGCCAGCACTGGCCACTGTTACATTCTAGTGTGACACTAGAACTTAATGGTGCTTACTGATACCTCAGAACAGCTTGTTAAGCACCTTTCTGACATCAGAAGAGGGCTTAGCAAGCTTGTCTTTGTTCTTAATTATGGAGCATAATTGTGATGCATCATGCACTATAAATACTTAGTACCATTGCATGGTATGCACATTATATTGCCTTGCAGTCTTTTTTGTTATTCAGAATTAAAATGTTTGACAAAACAATAGTGAGAGGGAATCCCTGTATTTGACATCTTTAGGACACTGTTAAACTCTGCTGACAGGTGAACAGAAGCAAGTCAGCTCCTTCACCCCCCTCCCGCAATCACCTAGGAGTGTATACATCTGCCTGATCAGGAATAGTAATCTCACTAATTTTACACACTTCATACGAGTGCAATATAGATAGTCACTGTCTAGGCACTAACACTGACTATTGCAAAAGCCTTAAAATGATGAGCCCGGATTTGGCAGATGGTGAGAGTGACTATGGACAATGAACACCGATCATAAAGTAAGGAGGAAGAAAGTGAGAACCCTGGTTAACAAGTGCTGAACATAAATTTGGGGGAGACTCTTTGCAACAAGCATGCAACATGAATTTGAGACTTGAGGGTAATTATGGACAACAAGCAAGACTTGTAGAGGGAAATACTATACAACATGTATCAAACAGACATTTGGTAAATTAAGACGTGAAAGTATTAGGTGGTTGCTAATGAATTGAGATCTTGTAAATTTTGTGCAAAAATGTTGAAGGGGATATTCACCAAATTAAATGAAGACTCGTAACTTAGTTAATAAACTCATAGGACAAAACTTTCATGGAATCATCTTATGGATCTATGTAATGAATGTTTTATGTCTCTGTATAGCTGTATTATGACATGTCATTTTGCAGTCACTGTGCAATATACTTCTTGTCTGAAATCACATTTTGGTACAGATGGAGCAAGGACAGTACTGATGTTCATGAGATGAGTTCCCATTCATGACACTTTGCAGACTTCATGTAAAAATACTGAGCTTTAGTAACACTCTGAGGGCATTTTTGGAAATTAAATACAGACCCATAATTTTGGCTGTAATACCTCTCTGACACAAACTTTAAGAATACTCTTCTTAGATAAAATTGTTAAAATAATTTCCCATCACTTGACTAAACAGTATTAAAAATGCACATTGGCAGTGGAACAGTTCATGAGCTTGGTACTCATATATTATACAATGAAAATTTGTAAGTCATAGAGTAAAAAAAACAAAATGATGGTAAATAAATGTAGAAAATATTGTGATTTTTATCAGTAAACACTTAGATCTTGAAGATTAAGAAGGGCCTCACATCCAGGCATGAATGTATGATGCGGGTCTGTAAAAGGTAAGAACGGGGACGGATGTGCAGGCCAGTGGGTGATGGGTGAGAGTGTCAGAAATTGCTTTGAGAAGTGATGGTGCACCATTTTCTTTTAAGAAAACATTTTACATAATTTTAGAACTGTAGTTATAGTTAACTAAACTTGATATACATTCAACTGCCTCAATATATCCCAGAATCATTTTTTTTTGCTTGTTTGCAGAGAAGGGTATCAAGTGGAGCTGGTGAACTGCAGTTATTAACAGTGGTAACATAAAGGGACCAAGTTATCATATGGCCATCTGAATTTGTATTTGTGTTTTACATTATTTAAAAATTGTACATTTATGTTTCACCTTATCTTAGGACAACAGCTGTGCTTATGAACACAAAGTTCATCACAGTTTCAAAACATCCTTAGCACACCTGTGCCAAGGGACAAACCCACCTTTCCAAATGGAACAGACTACAACAGAGCGCAATGAAGACATATTTCATGAAGTCATTCCCTTCTCTGTCCTTCCTTCACTAACCAATAAAATTATACCAATATAGAATTCAGTAAATATTCTATGTACAGGAAAAAAAACTGTGCCAGTTCAGTTTATCAAAAACTACTACTCAATATCAATCCAACCACTTTTACACCACAGAGTCTTCCATGTAAATAAATAAAGAAACCATTATTTTGTAAGCAGCTTTCATAAACCAATGTATCAGAGAAAAATATGTCCCGGATATCTGGAAACAAACCTATATTTAACTCTTTCACGGTCAAAATTGCAAACATCAGCCCGCTTGGAATATTGTCCTTATCTAAGATTCTTGAAAAAAATGTATACGTAATCAAATTATCCATCACATAACAATAAACAACTTACTTAGCCCAATTAATCATGGCTTTTGTCCTGGACAAACTACCAGCAGAGTCTCAAATACTTTACAAGATAAAATAAACCAACTAAGAAACCAAGGATCCTCCATCCTTACATAATTTCTTGACCTTTACAAGGCATTTGGTAGCATCACTTCAACTACTTCTCCACAGGATTCTTACTATAGATGTCAGCAAAACCACAGTACAGTGGATATACATAACATATCTCAGACAGGGCTACGGCAACAAAGATGGCCTTCCTCCATACCACTTGCAATATGTATCCCACAAGGATCCATTCTGGGTCCAGTTCTATTTAATATTTTCATCAATGACATGCACAGAAGCATTTTGAAGTCTGACTTAATGTAATATGCAGATGATTTTATCATAATCCGGTTATCAATTAGCCCTTCATAACATTGAGAAGTATCTCATATAAACCTACCTAATACAAAATCCTAAAATATCTAAATTCCTCTTCACCTCCTTCAAGGACTGGATGGGTGCCCAGAAGTTTACCCTCTCCTTGACATATTTTTCTCTCTTGAAAGTGGAGATAAATCTTAAATGTGTTTTTTGGGATAGTACCCATGGTCTTCAGACTTACTTGCCTTGTAGTTCATGTGATCCAGTGATTTTAGGCTCCATCTTGTTTGTTTCACTTCATAGCACCAGGTCAATATTTTTACTATCATATCGACAAAAAATACTGCTATTGAATACGTAACACTAAGTAAACTTCTAAGCATTGTAATAGACAAATATCTAACATTTGATTACCACATTGACTATACTAGCTTAACATTGTTTATCTGATCAAGCACATATCTCACAAATGCTAAAATTATTCTTTTTTCTACCCCTTTCTATGCATCAACATTGCTAATCAAGCTACAAAAACCTCAGCTCAACAAACTTGAACTAACTTACAATAAATAGCTACATTTGCAGAATTGTTTCCCAATAGAACACATTTCTGCCTAGCTTTCAACAAACGGCAGTGGCTAGATCTTCAAATCCACTTAAGATTCACACAACTAAACGTTATTCATTATGGTTCAAATATATTACCCTATCAGACCATTAAAGATATCATTAAAAATAATTAATCTCTACAACGAAATCCCAAATCCATGCACATAATTCATTATACTATGTGTAAGTAGCAAAAGTTTAGAATTATGCACTGTGTGAAATGAGATTTAAAACAGGAATGCAAGCATTCGTAGAACAGCTCAAGACAATAAGTAACAGAAGCTGTCTTTGCATTTAGCACTGAACATAAACTATTCAGTCATATACCTTACCACATAAAAACATAACCACCATGGCATTGTCAACTGATCCATGTCAGACTAATATACCCATCTTCATTATATATTCAATACTCTAGTAAACCTTATCTACCTCTTCCAATAATATTT
The DNA here is from genome assembly GCF_019279795.1 of Protopterus annectens. Classification (NCBI taxonomy): domain Eukaryota; kingdom Metazoa; phylum Chordata; order Ceratodontiformes; family Protopteridae; genus Protopterus; species Protopterus annectens. Next base: position 1,227,796,647 of record NC_056745.1, read on the forward strand.
TCTTTTCTTTTTCTACATAGAAATCAGAATAATTTAAAAAGAAAGCTTTGCTATCCTACGTCTAGCTGTAAAGATAAACATGAAGGTTACACTAAGCCATGTGGCAACTGTAATTTTGTTCACTTATTGACAGTACAATGCATTTCTTTCATCCTGATTTGCAAACAACATTTAACATATATGCCCAAGCTGACTGTATGACATCACATGTGGTATATTTAGCTATCTGTCAATCATGTTCCTCATTCTACGTAGGCAAAACCAATCGCCCACTGAGAGATCGAATGAGGGAGCATGTGTATCATATGAAAAAGGGCACTCTACATAATGCACTGGCCAAGCACTTTATAACTCATGATTCTGAGCACACATTTTTATTCAAAGTATTGGAAGTAATAGTCCCTAATCCAAGGGGAGGTGATATAAAAACCTATACTGAAGCAAAAGAAACAGAATGGATTATTCTGTTGAAAGCTGATAAAGACCATGGGCTGAATGAAAGAGCTTCAATTAAACCAAAACTGAGACAAAGGAGAAATATTAAATAATATGAGTTTTTATATGTTCATATTGTGTATTTTTATTTAGCACATTTTATTAAGCATGCTTTAAGCAATGTTTTTATGTGTTTATAAGTACTTGAATTAACATATATATATATATTTGATGATTTTATGCAATGTCTTTTTAAAAGCTATAATTAATGGATTGCTTAAGTACTTAATTAGTGTACTCAGAGAAGTATATATTACAGAGACTTTTATTGACCATGTGTTGGATCTGAAGAAGCTACATAGCGAAAGCGCACATCCTGTCTGTTTTCCTGTCTATTTTGGATTAAAGCTGGAGTTTTTACATCATATCCCTTTGGATTTTTTTCAATTGGTGATTAGTTCCGTCTAACGCTGTGGTTTACCTTTGTTCAAGATTATTTTCAGCATCTTTTTGAACCTACGCGCTAACCTGCCACAGTTGTGGACATTGTATACAGAAAATGGTTGCTCTTAATCTTAAAAAAGTTTAACAGTACATCAAAGTACATTTCACATACACAAAGTTGTTCATAGTGTTGTCACATTTCAGCATTTATACTTCTAAATATATAATTGAATAACTTATGTGACCCAATTAATCTTCTATAGGTAAATTTATCAACCCGCTCATTTTAAGCACAATCTGTGTGTCCCTTTTGCTGTAAAATAAGCTTGACTGAGCTTCCTAGTTAATATTGGTTTATTTGTAAATACCAGTTGCCAAAATGCACTTTCAACTGAAAAAGTGATTTAGAAATGCATTTGGGCAAATTCAAATGATGTTTTTCATGGAAAGGGAATACCCAGTACATTTCCCATGCATGGAATTCAACAACTGCACCCATGCAATTAACATCACTGACTTTGGAGTTGTTGTATCAAAAAACCAAAACCCAGAATTCTGTCAAGTAGTAGTCATATGTCCTACTGGTTGTCTAATAAAGTATATGCAATTTGAGACACAGTAGCTTTATCCTCACTAACAGTTTGAATTGTACAAAATTCTATGGCAGTACCTTAGGATGTACAAGTTTATCTACTGTTGTTCTGTGCAAAAAAAACAGAGAGGTGCTCAGGCTACTTTGGAAATGAACCATTATGCAATCACTAGACTCAGAAACTGCAAGCTGTGAAGAGACTGCATATTCATGCTATCTATGCTGACTGATGTTTACATTTACGACTGTTTTGCCTGTTGAAGTATATCTAATGCTAAACTGTACATGGTATACTGCCATAGCTGTATTAATACTACATCATGAAAAGGATTCACGATTACTCTTCAAGAAACAAATCAATGAAAATAATTCACTGAAAGCCACTTTCATCTAACACTTTTCAAAGCTTTCTTAGTAGTGGACGAGCTCCTCTTGCACCCCACCCCCATGTCTAGGGAGACCCCCACCCCCCTAACTTATATATACCAGCTCCATGTTCGTACAACAGTGGAGAAAGTGCAATACCATATGTTTGCTGAAAGTGTCTTTCAGTGACAAAGGTGTAAATTAATTAGTGCTTGACACGTTCACTTTCCCCATGAAAAATCTTGCTTTACTATGGTTACACTATAAACAAGCTTTGCTTAGTGATTTTGCTTTCAATAAAAATTCATTAAGATTTAAAAAAAAAAATTAAGTGAGAAATTGTAAGGTGACATTATAATCTGTCATTTATGATAAAAGGAATTTGGATTGCTGAAACCCAAAAATTATAACAGCAAATAATACCAGTATCTACAGCATATTCTGGATTTATTCAGTCAGTTCAAGCTGCCTGTATTTTCTAAGACTGTTATGTTGTTCTTTGCTTCCACTTGCAACCCTCCTTTGGTTATGAACTCCAAAGTTGTTCTGGCACAAACCAAAAGGTTTGGTATGTTGAAAAATCTAGGTCAGTCTGTTCACTGAAATAATAAATAAATTATGATAATTATAATAATAAATCATGGCTCTGCTCATGTCTTAAACAAGGCTGAATACTATTACTATCTATTTGTAATATTTATAGTTCTATTTTCTATCTGACTCATCTAATACTTAGTCGTTTTTTCTTATTAAGTTACCTACATCTATTTCTTTCTCTCTTCCATAATATTTTAATCCTAAACAAATAAGCTATCATTAACTTATTAATATATTCTGACTTGTACCTATTTAATATAGTTATTTCCTCTTATTATTGTACTGCTGTATTAGATTGTACTGAGTGTTTTTTTTTTGTATGTGTAACTCAAGTGTGAATGTATCTATTATTACAATTTGCCCTGTTTGTATATTTTTCTTTATTTCAACTATCTGTATATTTTATTTTATTTTATTTTATATTTTATATTGCATATAATACTGTTGATTATAAAGTATAATTGGAATGTGGGGCTTTTCCCCCCGGGCTTCCACTGAAAAAGGGTTAACAGCCCAGTTGGACTATCCTGGTATAAAATAAATAAATAAATAATTTCCAGTGGCTCTTCTAAAATTATCATCTGAGATATGATTGAGATGTTTACCAGAGGAACCTCTGTATTCTGTCTTGTCTCACCCAGCCGCTATTAACTGCTTTACTGTGTTGTTTGCGCAGTCATATTTCTCACTCTCTCTTTTTATACCTAAACCTTTTTGCAAAACTATTTCTGAAAATATTCAAACAAGCTGAGCATAGTACTTGTTTCCATAACACGTTTCTGGTAAATATATTTTCCTAAAGGTATCCAAATTACTAGCCTTACAAAATAAATTAAAAGGATTACCAGTCAGTACATCTGCCATATTTAGTAAAATAGCATGTAATAATAACCAGACTATTGTAATAAATGCATATGCTAACATACTAAGGACCGACAGGTTCTACTGCATATTGGTTCCAGTACTAATACGATGTCATCTCATGTTTATTGAACATTTTGAAATTGTAAGCAAAAGTTCATCACATTTATATTTCTTGGCCAAATATTTCTTTAAGAAAAAGCAGCTGATACTATGGCAGCAATCAATAAAATCTCTTAACTTTCAGCTCAGTAAAATAGATTGCATTTCTACGGTATTTCCACATAAGAATATGGCCAAAGTCCATTAATTTTCTTGACAAAACATACTGAACATCTTCTGTTTTATCTTTATACAATTTATGAGCTGCTCTCAAGTTCAGGAAAAAAAGTCTCATTGCCAGCACTCTGCTGTATTTAGCTTCCAGTTTTATTTAGCTTGCAGAAATGCAGTTTTGTCTACAGCTTTATATTTATTTCTGTTTATAGCAGCATAAATGAAAAAGCAGTTTATTTTTTTTTCTTTATGACAATTTTCTTCATCTTACAAAACAACAGGAAAACTTATTGACTCCACCAATTAAATACTTTTTAATCAGAACATGAGACCTTTTTCAGACGGGAGACAACTGAGCATATATACTAAGCCTGGACAATGTTTTGTCCTGATATGAACAAAACTTCACCTCCCAACGACTTTCAAAATTTGTCCAACATCCTTCGCTCTAATCTAATATCCTATCATTCCTACTTACTCAACACTCACCTGCAATTATCACTTGGGCACCTCACTTACTAAGAGTGAATTATCCGGATTTATTGTAAATGATGTATACTACAGCTGGATATAGTCTCTAACTGTATTTTACCAATGAGTATTTTCATTAGATTCCTGCTATTTTTCATTAAATGTAACACTGACTTTCTTTTTACTCCTGATTTTTAACTAAAATCAATCATTTGTGATTGGTGCTCTACCCTAGTATACAAATTTTAAACAAACAATTACATAAATAGATGTAACCTACATGCAGTTTTAGCTACATATTTTCTGATTTTTGCAAACTATGTAACTTTATGGTTTTGATATTAATTTTTAAAACCTTAAGATTTTGTTATGAAGTGTGATGTCCTATAGCCCCACCCTATGATCACAATTCCAAATTAGATGTTCGCTACAAAGTCTGTTAATGACAAATAAGTATAAAGCAGGCAGCAGATGTCATATGTATAAAGACATCCATGCCTGTCTAATGAACTGCCAAGGAAAATATTATCTTCATCAAAAAAGCCAGATAAAGCTACATGGTGCAGTGGGTTAAGACCCTGACTGCAGCCATTACAAGGGTAGAGAAAGAAGGAGGCAGCTGTCAGGTGGCATAAATGCACTGAAGTTTATGAGGTGCTAATCTGTCATGCAACACATGCAAGCAGTATTAATAAAGATTTAAGCAGCCATGATCATAAGTCATGGATACTTACATGAGAGGCTGGCAGGATCTGTGTACTGTTAGGAACTGTTAACAAGGCACTACTAATAAAGTAGTGCAAAGGAGTTTGACACAATTTGTGTAGCAGTACCTGATGTTAGCCCAAACAACATAATATACTAAAGAGCATAATTATTTATCCTTCTGGTTTAGAGTCTAACAGATATAAATGTAGCTGAGATGGTACAAAGATTTTTCCGAAATATATCTCAAAATATAAGAGAGTTAACAAGTTCTTACCCCACTGAGAACGTACATATGCTAATGTGTCTTCAACTAAATTTGAGGGATATCCCCTACTATAAAATGCATCTGCCACCACCCTCAATTCTTTAGCCACATCTTCATAGAGTGAGGTCACTATTTTTAAATGCAAACACTTTGAAAGATAAGCGTTTTCTAACTGTAAGGTTTTAATTTTAAACATTTTCTTTTCTAAAATAAAAATCCAGTCCTTTAATGAATCTTTGTTTCCTGGATGATGTATTTATATTATGGGAAGGTCCAGAAAGTAAAATAAAACATTTTATTGAACATCTTCACAAATCATCTAGGTTTCCTAAATTTACTTATACATACAACAAAGTGGGAATCAATTATCTTGACACATTTATTAAACATACAAAAGATGTTAAATCTAAGATATATAGAAAGCCCACATTAAGCAATTCCTATTTGAAATTCACCACCTGCCACCCATTGTGCCAAAAGAAGAGTATAGTCAAAGGTCAACTCATTTGAATTACACTGATGACCTCACACTATGAGCATGTGGATAAAGATTTAAGGGTAGTGGAGGATGCGTTTTATAGTGGGGGATATCCATCAAATTTAATTGAAGACACATTAGCATATGTAAATTCTGAATGAGGTAAAAAGTATATAAACCCCTTTTAGTGACTGGATTTCAAGACATGCTGACCCTTAAAGGAAATAGTGGGTATGAGAAAAAAAGTAAAACAAACTGTTGCAGCCAATTAGAACATACTAAAAAGCAATCCTTTAGTTTACTCTAAAACTGGTCCACATCCTTCATTCATTTATAAAACTGGCACTAATATTAAGGCAAGCATGGAACAGGGGAATGAGAATAATCAAAATGAAGGTACTGTTAAGAAAGGCACATCAAAATGTACGAGATGTTCACAGTGTAGATTTATTATGGGGACAGTAGAATTATATTTAGAGATTGACCTTCGGTCAAAAATTACTTTTGTTATGGGTAACTGTCGAACTACAGGTGTGGTTTACCTGGCTAAATGTTTAGGCTGTTCAGCATATTACAAAGGGAAAATGAAGAGACGTCTCCATGATAGAATTTACAAACATCAATATCAAATTACAACTTGCAACTCTAGCAACGCCTTGTATACGCATTCTACAAAATGCCCCACCTAAAATAATTACGGGTTTGGTATTTTAGAGCATATCAAGACAAATTCTAGGGGTGGGGATTTTAAGTCCCAGTTGGAGGAAAAAGAGATGAGGTGGCAAGTACAGTTACATGATTCACATTTCCCCGGTTTAAATAAAAATAATTATTTTTTACTTTTATTAAATAACAGAACTATATTATGAATGAATTATAAGGTTTATAAGGTTTTAAGTTATTATAGTTTTATGAGTGTCAACAGAATGTCATAATATTTATTATCTGGTGTGTATATTTTCAATACATGATTTGTTTTTATGTATGGTACCTATCTAATTAGAACATTAAGTAATTAATTATCTTTTAAAAAGAAGTCCTAGTGTGTAGGAATGAAAGTGCTTAATTCTCTTTATTGTTTTAATTCTTTAATAAAGTGTGAGTTTTTACAATGCTCTTATGTTTTCTGAGCTGGTATGTCCAACTGCAGTGATTTTATTTGGTAGTTCGATATTTTACACTCAAGGTTTATGCCTCTCTATTGTAATTTTAAAGGGACGATAAATGCACTGGTTTACAAAGACAGTACTGTGATTTCCTACTTTTTTGTCTTGCAGGAGATATTTTGCCTGTTCCAGTGAGAGTATTAGTTTGATTTTTGCAGTGGAGTTGTCTGATTTTTTTTTTTTTTTTTATTTATTCATTCTTTGATATTTACTTTACCCACTTCAGGACTATGTGTAAGCTGGAACTTCTCCTATCACATAGTATAATTCGTCAGTGAGGCTAATGCAGGATGGGAAACCAGTCTGTCACAGGCTACGCACACTGCAAAATCCCCCATGGACATAGTGAGCACCTGCAGCCTTTGATCAAAAGGTACCTGAACCAAAAACTGAAGTAGAAAGCTACGGTGCAGATGAACTTTAAACCTGAAATGTGCAACTTACTGAGTTTGTTAAGGCTGAGAAATTTAGTTCCAAGATACATTTTCTATTTGAGATCTGACAGTGGCCATGTGTGACTGATAGCACACATACAGAATTGATTATGCGCCAATAGCTTTGTTTCACATGTTTTATTGACCCTAATAGCTAGAAATAAACGGCTAATTATTTTTTCTAAACTTGTGAATTGCTGTGATATAACTACCCTCCCTTATTTAAATTCTGTACTTGATGCTATGGTGGTATGACAAATAGCAGAAGGGAACACTATGATGATTAAAAAAAAAAACTAGCCAATCTGTTATGTGGGAGAATAGCAGAAACTGTTTCAAGCCATAAAAGTGAGAGTAATATTTCAATCATGTTTTACTTACATGCCGCATTCCTGAGGTTGGACTAATGGGAGGCAAAAGTAGTTTGTAATGAGGAAAAAATTAACATATGGGTGGAAAATGTCTTTGAATAAACTACAGGGTAGTAGTTTATGGGCTGTCAATTCTGAAAATGGATTCCGTACTTTCATGAGTACAAAATGATCGTCCTGCAATGGGTTTATTTCTGTTGCTAGAAAGATGGAGGTCGACAAGCATCTCTTTCTGGCCAACAATTATCAATGTTTTGCAGTGAAGTTACTTAAATCTACTTTAAATGGCATTGAATTTGGTTCTTTACCAAAAACACTTATGTTTTACAATACATTTTAGCTATATATATATATATATATATATATATATATATATATATATATTTATTGATATTAATACACATACATACACACACATAGGGTGTTGATATTACTACACATACATACACACACATAGGGTGTTGATATTAGTACACATACACACACACACCCACACACACACACACACACACACATAGGGTGTTGATATTAGTACACATACACACACACACACAGGGTGTTGATATTAGTACACATACATACACACACATAGGGTGTTGACATTAGTACACATACATACGCACACATAGGGTGTTGATATTAGTACACATACATACATACGCACACATAGGGTGTTGATATTAGTACACATACACACACACACATAGGGTGTTGATATTAGTACACATACATACACACACATACGGTGTTGATATTAGTACACATACATACACACACATAGGGTATTGATATTAGTACACATGCATACACACACATAGGGTGTTGATATTAGTACACATACATACACACACATAGGGTGTTGATATTAGTACACATACATACACACATAGGGTGTTGATATTAGTACACATACACACACACACATAGTGTGTTGATATTAGTAAACATACATACACACACATAGGGTGTTGATATTAGTACACATACACACACACATAGGGTGTTGATATTAGTACACATACACACACACACACATAGGGTGTTGAAATTAGTATACATACATACACACACATAGGGTGTTGATATTAGTACACATACATACACACACATAGGGTGTTGATATTAGTACACATACCCACAAACACACATAGGGTGCTGATATTAGTACACACACACACACACACACATAGGGTGTTGATATTAGTACACATACACGCACACACATAGGGTGTTGATATTAGTACACATACATACACACACATAGGGTGTTGATATTAGTACACATACATACACACACATAGGGTGTTGATATTAGTACACATACATACACACACATAGGGTGTTGATATTAGTACACATACATACACACACATAGGGTGTTGATATTAGTACACATACACACACACATAGGGTGTTGATATTAGTACACACACACACACACACACACACACACACACACACACACATAGGGTGTTGATATTAGTACACATACACACACACACATAGGGTGTTGATATTAGTACACATACATACACACACATAGGATGTTGATATTAGTACACATACATACACACACATAGGGTGTTGATATTAGTACACATACATACACACACATAGGGTGTTGATTTTAGTACACATACACACACACACATAGGGTGTTGATATTAGTACACATACATACACACACATAGCGTGTTGATATCAGTACACATACACACACACACACATAGGGTGTTGATATTAGTACATAGGGTGTTGATATTAGTACACATACATATACACACACATAGGGTGTTGATATTAGTACACATACACACACACACATAGGGTGTTGATATTAGTACACATACACACACACACACACACACACACACATAGGGTGTTGATATTAGTACACATACACAACACACACACATAGGGTGTTGATATTAGTACACATACACACACACACACATAGGGTGTTGATATTAGTACACATACATACACACACATAGGGTGTTGATATTAGTACACATGCATACACACACATAGGGTGTTGATATTAGTACACATACACACACACACATAGGGTGTTGATATCAGTACACATACACACACAACCATAGGGTGTTGATATTAGTACACACACACACACGCACACATAGGGTGTTGATATTAGTACACATACACACACACATAGGGTGTTGATATTAGTACACACACACACACACACACACACACACACACACACACACACACACACACACACACACACACACACACATAGGGTGTTGATATTAGTACACATACACACACACACATAGGGTGTTGATATTAGTACACATACATACACACACATAGGATGTTGATATTAGTACACATACATACACACACATAGGGTGTTGATATTAGTACACATACATACACACACATAGGGTGTTGATTTTAGTACACATACACACACACACATAGGGTGTTGATATTAGTACACATACATACACACACATAGCGTGTTGATATCAGTACACATACACACACACACACATAGGGTGTTGATATTAGTACATAGGGTGTTGATATTAGTACACATACATACACACACATAGGGTGTTGATATTAGTACACATACACACACACACACACACACACATAGGGTGTTGATATTAGTACACATACACACACACATAGGGTGTTGATATTAGTACACATACACACACACACATAGGGTGTTGATATTAGTACACATACATACACACACATAGGGTGTTGATATTAGTACACATGCATACACACACATAGGGTGTTGATATTAGTACACATACATACACACACATAGGGTGTTGATATTAGTACACATACATACACACACATAGGGTATTGATATTAGTACACATACACACACACACATAGGGTGTTGATATTAGTACACATACACACACACACATAGGGTGTTGATATTAGTACACATACACACACACACATAGGGTGTTGATATTAGTACACATACACACACATACATAGGGTGTTGATATTAGTACACAAACACACACACACATAGGGTGTTGATATTAGTACACATACATACACACACATAGGGTGTTGATATTAGTACACATACATACATACACACACATAGGGTGTTGATATTAGTACACATACACACACACACATAGGGTGTTGATATTAGTACACATACATACACACACATAGGGTGTTGATATTAGTACACATACATACACACACATAGGGTGTTGATATTAGTACACATGCATACACACACATAGGGTGTTGATATTAGTACACATACACACACACACACACATAGGGTGTTGATATTAGTACATAGGGTTTTGATATTAGTACACATACATACACACACATAGGGTGTTGAAATTAGTACACATACACACACTCATAGGGTGTTGATATTAGTACACATACACACACACATAGGGTGTTGATATTAGTACACATACATACACAAACATAGGGTGTTGATATTAGTACACACACACACACACATACACACATAGGGTGTTGATATTAGTACACATACATACACACACATAGGGTGTTGATATTAGTACACATACATACACACACATAGGGTGTTGATATTAGTACACATACATACACACACATAGGGTTTTGATATTAGTACACATACATACACACACATAGGGTGTTGATATTAGTACACATACATACATACACACACATAGGGTGTTGATATTAGTACATACACACACATAGGGTGTTGATATTAGTACGCATACACACACACACACACATAGGGTGTTGATATTAGTACACATACATACACACACATAGGGTGTTGATATTAGTACACATACATACACACACATACATAGGGTGTTGATATTAGTACACATGCACACACACACATAGGGTGTTGATATTAGTACACATACACACACGTAGGGTGTGGGGTTCTCCAAATGGTGGCCTCAATGCAGAAGATATCGCCTCACTCTTAATGCTCTTCTCCTTTTATCTCCTTCCTTTAGCTGCTCTCTTCTTTGTCTTTACTCCCCTCTGTTCTTCTCTTACCTCCTGTACCTTTCCCTCCCTGCATCTCTTCTCCTTGATTATAAATCTCCACCCCTTCTCTCCTCCCTGCTCCTCCAATCCACTCTCATCATGCTAATTTCCTTTCCCCTCCTGTTTTCTCCATCCTCCTTCTTCTTTTTGTACTTCATTTTATTTTTCTTTTAGTTTGTTTTTGGTTGATGCAGTTTCTAAAGTGCGTTCACATCCTTGGGTGCACCGCGCTTATTTTTGCACGTCATCTACACTTAGAACCCTGAACTTCTGTGATGTTCAAGCGGTTGAAAAACATTTCAATATTTGAACAATATTCTATTTCTCAGACTGTGATCTCAGCAAATTCTGCAACTGGTGCTTAAATATAATTCATATTTTTGAACATTTTTCTACCTTCATAGTTAGTCTGAGATGTGCATCTCAATTGTAAATCATCACATATGAACTGTAGCTGTGGCATTTATTTTACTAATGAAAACATTAGGCTAATATGAATGAATAGTGTACTGCAGTTTCTCCATCACAGTAATTTAAATATTGCAAAAGGTATAGTGCAACTGCAAGTAATGCACTAATATAATCTTTTATATGTTTAACTTGTACCCCCCCAAACACACACACACACACACACACACACACACACACACACACACACACACACACACACACACACACACACACACACAGTTTGCTTCTTTTCGCTTTTATTTTTATCAGTTGGTTGGCTAGATAAGCTCACTGGACAAACTGCACCTTTTTCAGTAGCGATCTGAGAACACTGTGTATTTAAGTTACTTGTTCAGAATCATGCAATAGGAAATGTGGGAGAAGGGCCCGAGTTACGTTCAGTTTAAAAATAAAATCTCTTGATTCAAACAGTAGCTTTTGTATCAATATGTATTTTTTGAAGAATAAATGTATGAAACATTAATGTCTGGCATTACAAACTGAATATAATTCTCATCAATTTACCAGAAAATCAAAAATGTTACGAAGGACAGAGCAAAAATGGGAGGTAAGCAGGGATGTTCTGCAAAAGCAGGGACAGTAGAGAAATGTGGCATCATGTCAAATGAATATACTAAAAATGCTCTAGTAATCTATACATTTCCAACGTTGTACTTTATTTCCAATACATGAATCCAGTGATTTAGTCATGAAATGTTAGTCAGATGTTAAAACAAGCCTAATAATTATCAACCCTGAACAACTATAAGGAAGCTAGAACATAACAGAGTGACAGCAAACATTAATTAAGTGAAGTATGAACTTGCAAAATTAGCTCCCCAATTAATAATTGACTAAGGCTTTCTTTCTGACTGCAAATAACAGTTCTGAATATAAAAGCCTGCTGAAGTGCATGGTAATGCATTGTCAATGTTATTTAAAAGAATGTAAGTCTATAGAAAAGAAACAGAGAACATATAAACTAAAACACAGAGTAAACATATGCCAATAATTAAGAATTTCACAATGGACAGTGCATATTGCCACTCCTACAAATACCCAGTAGTACAGTATAATAACTAATTATCTATCTGTTAATATACAAGCTTCAAGATATGTGACAGCCATCTTTTAATAGTATTTTATTTAGATCTGAACAGATATAATTCAAATAGCTACTGCTATTACTATTACTATAAATAATCATAGAGTGTTTTAAATTGAATAATAATATGTATAGTTTTTCTTAAATGATCATTAAATTTTGCAAAAGAAGTGCTTCATTTTTTACAATACCTTGTTATCCTCTAGTTCCCAACAGATCAGTTTTTCATTATAATTACTGTACATCTGAACAAGCTGTGGAAACGTGTTTCAGTATCAGAGATACATGACTCTTGAAGCAGCAGATTCTGGTTTACCTTCCCCTCCCCAGTTCTTTTAGGCATGGCTGGCAAAATACATAGTTGTGCCATATCATGCCCTTCTGCTCACAGAGGGCATTAACTCCCACTTGTGGGATGAGCAGTTTAAATCCTTCAAATTCACTCTCACTTTGATATTCATCTGTATGCATTAAAAGGCACATGTCTACTTTTAAGGAGGTTGTTGAACGATGAAATAATGCAAGCCACGTGCAGAGAAAGTAGCTACCAACAACATACCACATAGAAATTCTTAAAATAATTCCCTCTACAGTTCACAGCTCAGTGAGTTAGTTATCCTACTACAGATGGAGACAGAGACTGTCAGAATAAATGCTCATGCATGAATGGTTTAAATCCCCAAACTTCTGCTTTCTCAAGTGTTCAACTGCACAGTGTTTAAAAGCCCCTCTTAAGAGAATCGGTGAGTTTTCCCACTACAGATGTCAGGCTCTCAGTGCTGTAATCTGCAACAACAATTTTATTTTCAGTAATAGCAAAAGAAATCATACTGGTACTTTCCAAATAAGCAATAATGCCTGACAGGGTGTGTGTTAATGTGCAATTAACACCCGCTCAGGGCCTGAGGCATCGGGCCTAATAACACCCTTGGGTGGGCGTTAATTGCACATTAACACACACCCTGTTGGGCATTATTGCTTACTTACGTTGACACCTACAGTGGCACTGTTTTCTTGTTGATTATCAAAATGCACCTGTCTTTTCTTTGAATGGCTTATTTGCTTTGGCCAGGGTGTTTCAGTCGCAAAAAGAAAAATCAACAACCTGAGTTGCATGAAGGGGAGGAGGTGATACCAAAAGGATGAGGAGGAGGGAGGTGAGAGCCACAAGGGGTGGTGGGACAAGGAGGAGTTGTAAAAAATAAGTTTTAAAATGACTGTCCTATTGCATTTAGCCACCACAGGATTTTGGGAGTAGCAAAAGCACAGGACACCTGTACCTGTACGAGACCCCTGTAGACATATACATCTTGGATCCCTTTGGTAGTTCAATGCCCGCTATACATGGGAACAGAACAATTGGAGCATGCAGTTTCTGTCCAGAAAACATTCTATTCCTTGACAGCAGTACCACTCACACTGGTCAGTTAATGCTAAGTATAAGTAATTTGTAGCTTCACTCTGTCTCTCCCTCCATTTTCTTATTTCAAACCTTTCAAACTCTTATTGCAAGAATTCTAGACAAATCCAAACATAATGGGAAACAAGGGCTTGAAAGCAGTACCATATTTTAAACATTACCCTCTAAAATTTAGAAAGTTGATAGAATAACAACTTTTGCATTTTTATTCAATTCCTGAAGGATATACAGTCTACAACACAGATATCTGTCATAATTTTGCGACTTCAACCCTCAACGAGTTGTTCACAAAATGTGATGTGTAACAGACCAAAACAATGAGGACAAAATCTGGACATTCAGTAAAAGTATGAACAGTTCAAAGCTCCCTGCTTGGGAGAGGGGCTTCATTACCAACTATGGTCTTGCCAACCTGGATTTGTGTTCCACTTCCTACTCGGGGTGGAGTGAGCTGGGAGGATAACATAGCTCTGCCTAACATGCCTCTCAAGCAAAGTGAAAAAGCATTCCAAGAAGTATCATAATAGATACCACTGAGTGGTAGTCATCATGAGAGGAACAAAAACCATAGACTGTAACAGGAGATGAGGACCATGGAGCTTATTTACTTTAGTAAGAAAACAAACTGACTGCTGTGATGCCGATGGTAAAATCTTACTATTATGAAATAAATATCCTTGTCTATGATATACATTAGTATAGATCCAATCCTGGGGAACAGGACATTATTCTGGACATCCCAGCATGCACTTCCTGATGGATTTACAGTCTGCAAAACAGACTGACATACAAAGCCATGACTATGCAAGAATGTAACACAAAATTTGTGACAACAGGTTGAGTAAATTCATAAAGGATCCACTAGAAGAAAGACATGAGATGGTGGCAATGTCATAAGTAGAAATACATCATAAGAAACTAAACTTCTTTGAGCAGTGGCTAGGTTTGGTTTGCTTTGCCAGTGACCCAGGATAAAAAATGGAATGGGTCACCAAAACATTGATAGATGAGGAAAGCACGTGCGCTGTATGTCTGCTCCCCTTAGAATGAGATTAGAGCAGGAAGCATGGACTCCAGCAGGATAAGATCAGCTTCCATGAGTCATGCCTTGCTTTGCTAAGGGCAATAATCAAGACGTGATGAGGCACTGCATTATTTGCCTGTTCCATGGTGACAGGCATGTTCACAGATTCGCTGACCAAGGTACTAGAGTCTGAATTCCCCAAGTACAATCCAAGATCCAAGATGGAGGCACCTTGAATGGCAACAGCTACTCTGGCACCCTAAACCCACGGTAGTGGTGCTGCGGTAGCGTTGTCGCCTCACAGCACGACGTTGTCCATTCGATTCTCAGCTTGAGCGTCTTCTGTGTGAAGGCATACGTGAATGGGTGTGCCTTCGTTGAAGGTTGTGCGTCAGGGCTGGTAACTCGGCACGTAAAAATCCTCTACCAAACATTAGCTGACCGGAGTTCTGCTGTGGGGACCCCTAACTGGGATAACCGAAAGACACAACAACAACAACTCTGGCACTCTAAGATGCATTACATGTTTTTTTTTGTATTTATGTGTTTTTCCTATCAGTGTGTCATCAGTTTTATGAACTGTTTTGTTGTTGGTGTGTGGTGAATGCAGCGGTAGTGTTTTTTCTGCTGGGTTCTTGTGGATTGCCTTGTTTTTGATAGATAATGAAATAGTTCATAAGGAAAAATATTACGGTATGACATGAGGGCAGAATACTTCACTGCTGAAAACACGATGGATCAGAATACTTCACTGCTGAAAACACAATGGAATAGAATCCTTCACTTCTGACAACTATTGTGTTACTGTGATTAATCAGAAAACAAATAACATAATATAGGTTGAGAAACTGTCAAATTCAGAACAAATCAATTGGATTCTGGTTATAGGGGGACTCAGATACTTTTAAATCAGCAATAAGGTCGATACAAGAACAGGAAAGTGGGTAAGCACAAAAACAAATGAACAAAACAGAGGTCATGTTGCTTCAGTACTCTTGTCTGACTTCACTTTACCTGCAGCACTGTCAACAGCTGTGAAACATTGCATGTAAAAGAACATCAGCCAGCAAATAATCACAAAAGTGAATGTTTAGAAGGATGTAAAGAAGGTCTAACTTTACAGAGAGTGTGACAGAGTACTGAGCAAGAGGAAATAGACAATATACAAGGCATAGTTAAGAGGCTTTAGCAACACAGAGATGGAAAAGATCAGTATGAAATGCCTGTATAGCACTTTCAGAATTCTTAGTCACAAGTAGACTGCGATATGTTTGCCTGTTTAAGGTAGATTAAACCATATTTTTTATCATTCCATGTTCTACAAAAGTTAGCATTGAAAAGGTTTATCTACTATGTAGCTCACTCTGGGTGAAAAATTCTTTTGATTGTCTCCATGGTATTATGGGCGGATCTTACTTTAGTATCCTGGTAACATAAGCCTAACATATTAATGTGGAAGCTGATCATGTAGAATTACTAGGATGCTTTACTTGCAAGGAAAAGGGTGAAAGGTGAACTATACTCACCTGATTGATTTTTTAAGCAAATCCCTAGTAAATGCAGATTGTATAACATATTTTATGCTAACATGCTGATGTAACATTATCCAAGATTGCTATTTACAGGGCATTCATCAACAATATTATCACAAACATGTGCAGAGAAAGAGTGAGTGTCACTGAAGCTGCTGTGGGCAATACCTAAGCTCATCAAAGAATACTGAGGAAAATATTTCAATGATGCCGGATGTCTTCATTAAGCATCAGTCTGCAAATGTTGTCTACCTTTGTTACCAGGATAAGTCACTATATACATCTCACAGAAAACTGCACATAATAAGGTTATTATTTTAATTAGCATGGCAAATCTGGGAAACATGCCTCAGTTTCAGATTAAAAAGCTATGTCCAGTACTGATACGATATATGCAGTCCTGGCTTTTAACAATTCATATATAATACACACACACACACACACACACACACACACACACACACACACACACACACACACACACACACACACACACACACTCTGATACGATACAAAACCATTTGTTGGTACAAATGGCACAAGAGTATGACATATGCTATAGATTTTCTGTAAACTTGTGGGGTCACTGTACTCAAGTGTGTTGTACAGTTAGTGAAGCAATGAAAGGAGCATGCTCACGCTATGTATAACAAAGGCCATGTTTCAAATCCAGGGAGTGGCAAAGAGCTGCATCTTTTGGCAACTGTACTTCAATAACTTGTGTAGGGTATTATCAAAATGTAGTATAAGGCACAGATGTACCACAACAAACTAGAACAAATGTTATGAAACCCTTACATCAGTTCATAAATTGCAATATGTGACTGAAAATGTAAGTTTTGAAAGTTCATGCAAATGACATATTATCAGTATATATTTTTTCACTTTATTATGTTTGCTTCTCTGTACCTTTAGACATTATGTTCAATCAATTCCCCCATAAAGACTCATTCTTTCCTCCCTAACCTCCATCTGTTCCAGCACCCCTCATTACCCTATGGAGAGCCCTTTCTTTCCAGGGAGAGTTTGTCAACAGTCTCAAGTAGCAAATCACTACTTTACTTGGAAAGCCAAATTACTCTTTGTTGGCAATTCTTTGCTACCACACCATCTTAGATTAGCAAACATCAGTCAAACAATATATAAAACAGATGATTTACCCCCAAATTGGCAAGCTATCCTTACAGACTCACTGTCAATACCCTTTCAGTAGCTATTCTAACATCCACACTCAATTGCCAAATCTTTGTTCTCAGGGCTGCAGTCAAGACTTTATCCTTCTGCTGCTGGAGCCTGCCAGATTGGGACTATATTTACACAGTGGCAATGGTGTAGAAACAAGGCATTCAGGGACCTTATCCCCAGCAGCATTCAATTAGATTTCATATACTTGTGAAAGTGAATCTGTAAATCATATCAAATGAAGCAGGAGGAGGAGCTTTGGGTTTGCATCTCCTGTTATCATAAAGATGTAGCATGAGATATTGCAAAAGAATGGATAACAAAAAAGCTTCTTCAAGGCTCTCCTTTGTCAGACTCTTTGGTGTTAGTGGTCCATCTGAAACACCATTAGCAGCACCGCAGTGCTATGACAGGGCCAGTTATGTGCAGATCACCTGAATGACACCAAGCTTGAAAATTTGCCAAAAAACATTTGAAATGCAGATGAAATCTAAAGTTAGGATGTACATAGTAACCTAGGGAAAATTAACCATACATGTCAAAGCAGAACCATACACAGAGAACTGAGCAATATGCAAATAAAGATGGTTTTATGACAGTTTGAAATTAGCAGATGTATACATAATATCAAAGATGGCTCTGTTTATTTAAAAGGTAGCATGTGTATATTCATATGGTCATTATTTATTTTGTATATCACCATTTGTGGGATCACACAGTATTTGGTTTTGTAACAATACACAGCAGTTGTCATTCCCAGATTTGCAATGTGTATGCTGAACACTATATCTTGCTACTTTCCATATGACCTCATGAACACTCAGGCGGGGTTTTCACAACTGATCTCACTGTTTCCCCTCATTCTTTGACAACCCAATTACCTTTCAGCAGTCTACAAACTACAACAGATTCTTCTCTGTCAGTACCAGTACAGCCCTTCAGAAATGGAAAGCTATGAGACAAATGTCTGTTTTTCAGAAATTGCTATAGAGCTCAGTGCCTATGTTTAACTGTCAAACACAGTAAACATTTTGAAAAGGGTTGATGCAATGGGGAGGTGGGGTTGGACACATAGCATGCAAGAAGTTTGTCAGGCACAGGCCCGTCAGACTCCTGAGGCAGAAGCCAGGCTGGCTGAGTGGGAGTAAGGAATAAAGAGATAATGCTAAAAAAGAAATTGGCTTCAGATGTTGTCGTGGTCTGCTGCCTTCTTAACTGCTGAACTATGTGCATACTGAGGTTTGTGAATGTGACCTCAGATCAAATTATATAAATGGTAAAGTGCACTGAACACTCATATTACGGCTGGTAGAATGTCAATGCCTCACTTTATTTCTAACCCAGTGGCACTGTCATTCACAGTACTTGATCTGCACATGACATCCTGCCTTCTGTCTGACTCACACTTAATTAAGCCACAATGAGGCACAAATGAAGCTGGACAAGTGTGAGTGCCTACAATAGCAGTAAAATCTAGAAAGAAAAGAATCGTAATTCCAGATAGAGCGTTTTATTGTGAGGCTTTCACTATAAAACCTTCTATCTGAAATTCCTGTTCATTTCATGTTTTTTGGCTACTGTTTTTAAAGCTGCAGTGACTAAAACACATAAAATTCCATTTCAGCATGATCTGTTTCTTTTTTAGGATGGTAGCAAATAATGAATCGTTCTGTTTTCATTTTTCCTCATGCAATTCCAAGTGTAAGATCAGTTTAACAAACTAGTATACATGTGGAACTATTTGCTTGCTATTGTTGTAATTAGGGCTACACAGAGACAATATGGGTCAGGCTTCAGTAGGTTATTTCCATTTTCTAGAAAGTTCACCTTAGAAAAATTAGCACAGTTGCACAGAAAGTGTGATTTGAATCTGAGTAGCATCACAACTGAACCGACTATACAGCCTTATTAGGTAAACTGTTAATTCTGTTCCTACTTAGAACAAGTACATAAAATGACCCCTAGCTACAGCTTGCCTCATCAGACTACCCATCTCCCTGACCTTTGCTGTACAGGACATAACAGCTGCACAAAGATGAAGATGAGACTTTTTTTCATTAGTTTATGATTCTAGTCCAACATTTTTTGCCTCACTTTGTGACAGCTATTTGCCCTTCTGCAATTAGCTGGCAAAATTGTTCCACTGGGTGTTGGTGGCAGAATATTGGGCAAGGTGAGCAAAGATCCCAGTTTTTCCAGGACAGTCCCAGTTTGGAAGTCTCTGTCCCAGAATCCCAAACAGAAATGTCCCAGTATAGACCACTCAGTCTGAATGGTGACTTGGCTTCCCAGGGTGGTCAATCCCCCTGCTTTCCCATCCTAAGCAGCTCTGGGGACTTTGTGATTTTTCAGGGATGCCATTGGGTACGGGATAAGGTTGGATGCCTTCGCCCTGGCAGGAGGCATCCAGACCCTGCCAGCATCAGTTAGTCACTCCCTCAAGGACTTCTGTCATGGGGGGGGTTCTGCTTCACCCCACTCACCCAGGCAGGAGCTCTCCAGGCCTTACACCTATCTGCCTGGTGCTCCCATATTGACTTCTGTCAGGGGCAAATCCTACAGACCTCCCCTTCGACTTGGCCAAGAGACATTCCCCAGACACGCCCCCCACCCCCGTGTCAGTGGACTCCGCCACCTGCATGTCTCCTGCAGGCTGCCAAATCGTGCCAGATCACTCATGCCCTCGGACCATCTCAGGCAAGCTTCCCTCTAATCCCATCTGCTCCTCCAGAACTCCCCTTGGCTGCTAAGGGGCAGATTCTCTCTCATGAAGGCTTCAGAGTCCCCCTGCTTTCCCATCCAGAGTAGCTCTGGGGATTTTGAGATTTTGTTGGTTATGGGGTGAAGTTGGATGCCTTCATCCTGGCAGGAGCTCTCCAGGCCCCTCTGCCATCCACCCTGGTGCTTCCTTAAGGACTTCCATTCATGGGGAGCTGTGCCTGACTCCACTCACCCAGGCAGGAGCTCTCCAGGCCCCACCACTGTCCGCCAGTTGCTCCCTTAAGGACTTCCATCATGACGGGCTGTGCCTGACCCCATTCACCCAGACAGGGGCTCTCCAGGCCCTGCTGCTGTCAGCACTAGTGCTCCCTTAAGGACGTCCATTGTGGGGTGCTCTGCCTGACCCCCCTCACCCAGGCAGGAGCTCGCCCAGCCCTCCCACTATCTGCATCTCTCCCCCTTCCAGACTTCCGTCCCAGAGGGGGTATGGTCCGTACCCCATCACCCAGGTGAGAGCTGTCCTGTAACAGTCACTTTCCACCTCTCTCTCTACCTCCCTTCCAGACTTCCATCGGGACTGAACCCCCTCTGGGGTTCCACTTCTACCCAGGAGAGAGAGCTCTTTTCCAGAGTTACATACCTCCTAAATGCTGCTAAATCATGCAGTGTTATGCATGCTCTTAGAGCCTCTTAGGGGATCTTTCCAGCCTCATGGAACTCTGCTGGGCCACAAAGCCTCAGACAGTCCCCCATCCAGACTTCCATGACATCGGTTCTCCACTTTGCCTTGCACATAGGGCTTTCAAACTCGCAGGGGAGATGGCTGGCCCTGGGTCCCCCCAACTCTGCCCTTTTTGTGGCACAACTCAGTCTCTCACCCCCATGGTGCCAGGTGCGACAAATGTGCATTGCTTCAAGCCTCCTGGCATGTGGCCTCTTGCCCCCTGGGTGGTACTATTCACAGACTGGCATCCCCACAGTGCCTGGTGAAGGATGGGAGGCCAACCTGCTTGCCCCGGTGTGAGATGACATGTCTGCCTTATCTCCACTCTCATGGGGGTTAGGAGAATGGAATTTCAGACCTGGCTTCCTGGTGTGGCCCTCAAGTGTACCAGTTTAGGTCCTGTAACAAAATGGTCACCTTGTTAATGGAGGCCATCCACTGGTCAGATATTATTGTTTTAGTTGAATGATCCCAGCCTTTACTCTGTCTACTCACATATGTGCTTCATCATAGACACATCATAGATTAAGATTAGTACTAGGCTAAATGCCCTCTTGGCCCATTTTAATCCTAGCCAATTACTCCATGTGAGAATCAAACCCTGCACCCTATGTCTGTAAAGTAAACACCTTAACCATTATACCAATCTCCCACTCTTGAATATGTGATGGCCTACTATGTGTTCTATCACTAGACAAGTTTCTGCTCATGCTCCATGAAGACTACCAGGTGAATACAGCTTGTTAGAGCCAAAAGCAATGCCTAGCCCATGCAATGCATGCTGCACACCTCTTCCACACTAGGTGTTGACATTGTAGCAGGTTGGAGTACCTCAACCTACCTTCCCTTGTCTTGTTCGTTCAGTACCTGAGCCACTATTTGAGCATGGGTCATCTGGGCTGTAGTCAGGACGTCATCTTTCTGTGTCAGAGCAAGGTACAAGATGTTTTTAATAAATAATATGGCTGACAGTATCTATAATGATCGTCTTCTAACTTCTCGCTGTTCTTAATGGTGTAGTGGTAGTTTGATGTGTTGTTTGTGCTCCCCTTCAGATACCTGATTACAGGGTTAGTGTCCTTGAGGTGAGTGGGACCCCTTTTCATAACCATACCCAAAGTATCTCTCCTGGTGATATAGTGGTAATACAATTTTGGCCAGCACACCATCCTGTTATTTGCTGTACTGCAGATAAAAGATACCCCACTGTCAGTAAGGGAATTTAGCATGTGTACTTCAATGAAAACAGTATTAAGCTAGTATGAAATAATTATCTTGCAACTTCTTTGCAAATTATATGTCATTATAACATGTAATATATATTGTGAGAACTATGAGAGCTATGCCCTCATCAATGTGCTACATTATGCCAACACATTGCAGTTCATTCATCAGAAGAGTATATCAGTGCATCCCTTTCCCCAGGTACTAGGAGTAGTCAAATAACACAATTAATACTGTGCCATTAAGTGTTCTATATGTTTGATTAGGACATATAGAACAGATTCTTTTTTCTTTATCCTTTTTGCCCCAGAACTGTTGACCAGCATACCTCTTCCAATCCAACTTGAGTCCATTTGTTCCTCAGTACTAAATCCACCAGTATGGAGTAGAATGCCTTCTAGACTGGACACCATCCAGGCAGCCTTCATGGCACTTCATGCCATGTGTCTGTGTTCCCATCATCTGATAGCCACTGAGGACTGGAACCTTCATCCCTGGTCTTTGGGGTATTCTGGGTTTCCATAGATTTGGGTCCTGTTGTGCATTGCATACCTGTATTAGGGCTCTGCTGTGCATTACACAACTATCTTTGAGTCTGGACACCACAGAACACCATCCTTACAGCCTACATCCTCCATGATGCGAACAGTCAGGGTGGTTCTATTAAGGCCTAACCCCACCCCTTGTGAATGGTGTGGGTATGCATGTTACTGCTGGGTCTTCTGCACTCTTTCTTAGTATGTGCATGCTTTCACACACACACACACACACACACACACACACACACACACACACACACACACACACACACACACACACACACACACCGCGCGCACACACACTCCACTTGAGAGCTATTACCAGCTTGTGATAGCCAAGCCCATGAACCCTGGTCTATGGTCCCTTGTTTCATGCAAGCCTCTGCTTGCAGTGGAACAATCAGCCAACCAGGAACCACTACTCCCTCCTCCACCATATACAAGCAGGCATAAGCCACTCTGTCCTACCCTCCTCCACCCCTGTTGTTCCAGCATCCAAGTTGTGACTCAAGTCCAGGGCATCTGGCTTATAGTCAATGCTTTACCTCTCACTGCCACAGAGCGAGGCACATCTAAATCACATTATTACCAACAAAGTTAATACATTTTTGCAAGATTCCCCACATATACTGGTAGGGTTGGTACTGGGAAGGGGGGAGGTGTAATATATATTCTGTGAATTTCTACAAATTAGAGGTCACCATGATGTGTAGTACACAATCTATGAAAACTGCTTATATGCTCATAGGTGTATATTAGGCTAATGATCACTGGGGTCTTTTAAAGCCTATTCATGCAACCGTAATGCATCGCCTGAGCTATTGTGCATTAGAGGTTATTTTAAAGGAGGTATACTTTGGTTAAGGCATGATTTAATGTCTGTATCTATTCATCAGAGAAACAGGTGTCAGACCAGTGGTGAATGTCTTATTTCCCACCCATTGGTTCCGGTTGCACTTGAATAGGGTTAGGGAAAGGCTCTGCATCATATGGACAGGAATCCTATTCCAGAGAATGGGGATTCTCTGAGATACATACATGTCCCTTCAACATGTCCTACTAAAGTTGTAAGGAAAGCTTAAACTCTTTAATCCAGTAGCTCTGGTGCTGTTTATTTTGTAGATATGCAAAAGTTCCATCAGAGCAGGATCCAAAGTTGCCTTGTAAGCCATGAATCTCCTTTCAGCAGTCTGTAAGAAACAGAGTATTGTGTTTAAGCCCTGTATTTTCTGGAGAGGGACCTCTGTGGACCTTCCAGTTGTTGAATGTGCCTGATCACATAACTGTAACCCTATCCCTACAATGGGCATTATGAGGCACTTAGTACCACAGTCTGTACTGGTATGTACATTGTTTGTAATTAAGATGCAAAGTACATTATTAAAAATATGCATTTGGCCCAAGGGCAAAGACCAAAGGACCGAATGATAATGCCAGGTATGACTAACTCCATTAATAACATGTATCTCATCATGCATTATTCCTATACCATTAAGTGAATTTGTTTTCCTTTGTGTAAACATTGTATTGTTTTACATTTGGTTTACATAGGAAAATAAAACAGGATATTTTTTTGGATGTTTTTGTTGAGTGAAATCAGCACAACTACTAAAATCAAAACATGCTTAAATGACCTGTATAGAATGAAGAAATAGTTCCTGTAATCATATGGGTTGATTCAGTGACATGCCATACTATTCACAAACATGGTATGTAGCTGCATGCTTATGTCCTGTGAGCTAGGTATAGTATGCCACTAACCACTGCTGTGGTTCATACATGTGGACCATAGGAATGAACAGCTGCAGACAGAAAATTATCATCGTCTTTGAATGGGGTAAATAGTGAACAGTAGCATACCAGTGTACTGGTTCTACATGTGGGGCATGATACAGACAGACAGTATAAGTGGATAAATGTGAGGAAATAAAAACCCATACGAAAATAAACCAATGAATTACCTCACAACCACAATATAGCACTTTATTTACAACTAGACAAGCTGAAATGCTTTCACATGTTGGTCAAACATAGCAATTATATTCATGCTTCTTTTTAAGAGTATAGCTGCAGTCACATGACTAATAACTTAAAATCACATGATTAACAATTTAAAAGTATTAAAAACATACGTCAATTTTAAAAATAATTTCTAACTTCTAGACTGTTTCAGTTTTAAAACAGGTTTTATGCTCACAGTTTCATTCAAGCCTAGAAATTTATGAATGTAACCTAGTTATCCATTTATATTTAGTGTGCTCTGTCTCTGTAACAGTCTCCACCTGTAAACCACTCATGTACCACTTGAAGAGCAGCAAACTTAAAATAATATTCTTTGCCTTTTTCTGAAAAAAATGTAAATAAAGATTTTGTACATATCTCTCTCCTAATTTCTGACAAATGATCATGAGTACATTCCTTTAATTTGCTACTCATTTCCCACATAGTATGCTTCACAATGTTGGCACAATGTAATATAAGCTATATTTTTAGTACAACAATTCACATATGTTACAAAGTGATACACACCCTTAGTATATGGTAAGAAAAACTCTTTTTTATTACATATGTACTTTCAAAAATAGTCACCACATAGACATGTCCCTGTCTTCTCTCTATAAACAATATTTGATTTATAAGTGTGTTGTTTTTTTTACATCCGAGCCTTTGTTTCAAAATTCTTAGCGCTCTTATAGCAAAAAAATGGGCATGTAGCCCCAAAATATTTTTTTTTAAACCTGTCAAACCATCCAAAATGTACCAATATTTCCATTTGATATTTTGAACCTGAGCAGTGTGATGATTATATGTGAGAGTGTATATTAAAATTACAGCAACTTTTTAAACTAGACTGGCTTCCACTTGCATTCATATAACAGGTCTTGCTGTTTCATGCTGTTTATAAATTATATTATTATTTTTTTCTGCTCAAGAACTGATCTTTTATAACCTGTCACAACAAGCATCTATAATATTCTCATATTGTTGGTTCAAAATGTCATCATTTGTATTTAGCCTTGCATGATGTAGTATCTGACTATTTGGCCTTGCATGATGTAATATCTGACTATTTGGCCTTGCATGATGTAGTATCTGACTATTTAACCTTGCATGATGTAGTATCTGACTATTTGGCCTTGCATGATGTAATATCTAACTATTTGGCCTTGCATGATGTAATATCTGACTATTTAGCCTTGCATGATGTAATATCCAACGATTTGGAATATTAGAAAACATGACAGTCAGATCATACGATTTCTATGAAGAATTTTTCTTTACCTCCTTTGTATAAACTGTTGTTTCTATACTGCAATCTTATTTTTAGTCAGTCTAATATCTAGAAAGTCTATTGTTCCCACATGCCCTAGCCAAACTTCCCCAGGCAGAATAAATGGGTCTATATCACGAAGTTGAACAATAAAAAGAGCGAACGCTCTTATATCGAACACTATAAACTGGAAGCAGTAAATGTCGAACGCATGGAACAGCAATTTTTTTCCCCCAGGGAAAAAAAATCACTGCTCCGCAAAAAAAAAACAAAAAAAAAACCACTGTACCGTCTGTTTGACATTCAGTGCTTTTGATTTTTAGTGTTCGATATAAGAGCGTTCGCTCTTTTTATCGATCGACTTTGTGATATAGACCTGAATAAATACTACCTCTGGTCTCTCCTGAAAAAGGCTACTAGCCTAGTGGGATTAACCTGGTTATCAAAGGATAAATAAAAAAATAAAATACCCATGCCCATTTTTGGCATTACTATTCATCGTGACCAGGTTACCTATAGCCAGTTTTTACATAACTGAATGGCTGGCCCTGACATGGCATGGTGTCTTTGATCAGCGCTGTTTTATCTAGATGATAGATTGCACCACAGCTGATGATGGAAGTGGTTGGTCTGCACAACTCTTCCTCTGATAAGTACCACCTAGAATCTGTTTTGTTGTCCATTGCTCAATTCCATTTTTGGGGTGAGTTTGAGGTTGAAACACCCAAAATTTTATGGGTGAGGCACCACAGAGAAACAGGAAAACATGCAAACTCCATAGAGGTGGTCAGGATAGAACCCTGTACCTTGCGCTTGAGAGGTGAAGACCTTTACTATTATGACAGTCATTAAATAATAAATGCTAGCAAGTTCCAGAGGTTAGTTTTTAGAAGTGAACAGGCCCTGGGATTCAGAACGAGTCACCATGAATGGTAAGCCTTTTTATGAGTAGTCAAATAACTACCCCCCTCGTAGGCAACGTTATGAGGAAAAAATTATGAATGTGAAAAATTCTTCGAAGCAAAATTTAAAGGTCATGCTGCTAAACACTAGGAGTCTTAACATGTAACTGCACTCATTTCAAGCATTCCTCACACGGGACGATGCTGACATTTGTGCAGTCATTGAAACCACGTTCAAAGCTGTGGACAGCACCCCAGCCTTACCGGGTTACTTGTCCTACCATTCAGACCCCAAACAGAGGGCTACAAGGCCAAAGGAGGTGGAGTTTCAATATTTTTCAAAGACATACATACCTCCAGGTTGGTCAAACAATATGACACACACAGAAAACACTCCAGGGGGAGGTTAACTATTGACAAAACACCTATTCAAATCATAGCTAGCTACAGACCCCCAACCATGACTCAGGAGGCCCACTCCACTTATCTGGACTTACGTGAATCCATCAAGATTCAACCCTCTATCCTGATCCTGGGTGACTTTAACTTCCCAACCATACAGTGGAAGACCTATTCTAGCTCAAACACAAATGCCCAGAGATTCCTCAAATTTGTCAATACCAATGCATTGGGTCAGCTGGTCAACACCCCCACAAGAGGTAAAAATATCCTGGACTTGGTACTAACCAACATGAGTAGCCACTGTAGCATCCCTGTACTGCCATCCTTCTTGGTAAAATCTGACCATAAAGCAATCACTTTCAAAGTCACCATCTCCCCTGACTCCCTCCCCTTGCTAGGGTTGAACAAAAAACTTTTCCAAAGCTGACTACAACCTCCTGACAGCAGGTATAAGCAGCTTCACAACCATCATCCCTTCAGTTGAATCAAGCACTAATGTCCAAGCCTACACCAACAAACTATATGAGCAACTGTATAGCTGCATGGACTCAGCATTACCTGACAGGACCAAATCAGCTTAGTTAAGGAAGACTAACCCTGTCTGGTGGACAACAGCAATAAACAGACTCTATAATAAAAGGAAAAAAATTGCTGTCCAGGACCAAGAAGGAGCAGGTGCCAAGTTGGAAGCAATCATTCCTTTGTCTGAACAAGCAAATAAAGTCACTGGTGAAATCCTCTAAGGCTAATGTCAAGTCCAAATTAACCATATCCACTAAGGACAATCACAGGGCCTTCTTCGCATACATCCGCAATCTCAAAGATAACTCCCAAATCTGTTCTAAATTGGTGGTCAAGAATACTGCATACATAAATGCATAGACATAGCCAATCTGCTGTCAAACAGGTTCAGTGAAAACTTCACCCCCCGTCCCCTCCATCAGTAATCCAGGACATCCCCAGCACCTGTCCCCCTCCCCTCATCACCAGGGAGCAAGTTATTAATGCCCTCTCAAAGGCAAAAAATACAGCCTCCATGGGAACCGACAACATCGCTGGCTGTGTCCCACATGAACTCAGGCAACAGCTCTCAGCACCACTAGGCACCCTATTCAACCAAAGCCTGTGTACCAGTTTCATCCCAGCAGAATGGAGGACAGCCCTCTGCACAAAGATGGCGTGTCCACCTGATCTGCAAGGCCATGGAATGCATTATCATGGATCTTATAAACAAGGACATTGGCAACCTCCAAATGCTTAATCCCACGGAGTTTGATTTTGTCAAAAGGAAGATCATGCCTGTTAAACTTGGACACCTTCTTCAAAACAGTCACCAAAGCCATGGATGAAGGCAAGACAGTTGACACTATTCCCCACTTGGGCATAATAGATAAACTCTCCCAGCTAGGCATCAACCCATATGTTACCAGATGGGTAGCTAACTGGCTCACTGATAAATAGGGGAAGCCACCTCTAGTAGTAGACCCGTAAGAAGCGGCATACCCCAAGGATCGGTCTTGGGGCCTCTACTGTTTGGGATATACATTTCTGAGGTGCAAGCCAAAACCAGTGGTCTGTGGCTGACCAAGTTTGTAGATGACTGCAAGAAGGGCACTGTCATAAATTCCCCTAGTGATGTGAACATCCTCCAAGAGGGCCTTAACCAAACTAATAACTGGTGTCAGAAGCATGGCTTCAAACTGAATGTCAAGAAATGCATCATTATCTCTTTTGGGAAAAATGGTCTCCCCACTAATTATCACATTAATAACAACATACTAAGCATGCAATTATTTGTGAGGGACTTGGGCACCCAGGTTGATAGCAACTAACTTTTGACCACCATGTTGCCTCATTGTATGGAAGGCTTTCTACATGGCCCACCTCATAAGTAAGGGCATTTCTTCCAGGAACAAGAAGGTCATAACATCCCTGTACTACTTCCTTATCAGACCCATTATCAAGTACAATGCCCCCTTCATCATGTACCTTGCCAAGCACATGCAGTAGTTAGAGAGACCACAGAAGTTCCTGACCAGGAAAATCCAGGGTCTCAAACACCTATCCTATACAGATAGACTAAAAGCCTTGTCCCTCTACTCAGTCTCATACAGACTGCTCAGAGGTGACCTGTGTCTGGCATACAAGGCCTTCTCAGACTCAGCCTTGATGAAGTTGCTGCATATCCGTAAGTCAAACTCCACTTGCGCAACCCGCACACAAGGTCTCAACCTAGTCTATGACATTAATAGAACTTGTTGACTGGATAGATTTGTGTCCCAATGACACCCCCCATTTCTGGAATAGACTTCCTCTCCATGTCAAGCAGAGTGCCTCACTAGCCTTCTTTAAGATGAACCTGGATGACTAGATGGGAAATAATATACCCCTGGGATCCCACCTGTGTCCCTGCTGACTTTGTGGGCACATGGGTGAAATTCTTGGCTAGGATTATAAGGGCCTGTGGGCCAATAGCCTAGTATCACCTATGAACCTATGAACTTTTCTAATTCAGAGACAGACCCACAGCAGCAATTTACATGGATAGCAGAACTATCATGGTGAGCTCTCCTGATAGGCACTCCAAATTATATTTAGGCATTCTGGAGGAGTTTCTAATGCTAATTAGCCATGTTTTCTTCCCCAGTAATGCCAGCAGAAATTTTGTTATACAGACAAGTGATTAAGGAATTTCCCATCTGTGTAAATCAGCACACATGCTAATTAATATGGACAAAAGATGGTAGATGGTGGTCACCCATTCAAGTAAATGAGAGAATTTGCATTGCAGTAACGTTAAATAGGTTTAGTGGAAAGTACATGATGGGGAATATGTGTGTGGCAGTGGGTGTGTGTGTGTGTGTGTGTGTGTGTGTGTGTGTGTGTGTGTGTGTGTGTGTGTGTGTGTAAGTGTGTGAGAGAGCATGTGTGTGTGTGTGTGTGAAATAGCAGGGATGTGATTGGACTGGGATAACTGTGTGTGTGTGTGTGTGTGTGTGTGTGTGTGTGTGTGTGTGTGTGTGTGTGAAATAGCAGGGATGTGATTGGACTGGGATAACTGTGTGTGTGTGTGTGTGTGTGTGTGTGTGTGTGTGTGTGTGTGTGTGTGTGTGTGTGTGTGAAATAGCAGGGATGTGATTGGACTGGGATAACTGTGTGTGTGTGTGTGTGTGTGTGTGTGTGTGTGTGTGTGTGTGTGTGTGTGTGTGTGTGTGTGTGTGTGTGTGTGTGTGTGTGTGTGTGTGTGTGTGTGTGTGTGTGTGTGTGTGTGTGTGACTGTGTGTGTGTGTGGGTGTGTGTTTGTCGCAGTAGGGAGTTTATTGTAGATTGAGAGTGTTGGGGGGGTGTGTGTATGTGTGTATGGATTTATTGGTGAATGGGTGAGTGTGTCTGTCAGTATTTTCAAGTGATGGGGAGTGTGTCGTGTTGAATGAATGTCTGCATCTTTATGGTAATGTCTGTAAGTGTACTTGTGTGAATGAATTAATCCCTAAATGTGTGTTTGCAGGAGTGAATGAGGAGCTGCCTATTCCAACACAATACATGGGTCAATAGTGTTAATTGTTGCTGAAATTAGATATTTAGGACTGGCAGCAATTAATGGTGATTCAGAGACATGAAAATTAGCTGATGATGAGGTCTTCTTCATGGTGGCTAGTCATGTCTCTGAATCACTTTTGTTGTGGTTGGGTACACTGCAACTATCTGCTAATGCCACTGAATTCCTGCCATGATTTGTTAATGAGGTATTAGATGCTTGGAAGACTCTGTGTAATTTCCCTTAACTTTCAAACCATAAAAATGCTGGTCAGTTTCAAAGTAGTCCTACAACTGGCAGTATGGCAAGAAGAGAGCTCTGCCTTAATACATCAATGTATTAATAAATGAGCAAACACACAGCACAGCAAGAGAGAAAGAAGGAGAAAGTTGTGCTGTGCCAAGTTATGTTTATTGGCTCCATATATTCAGATGTATGCAATATGCACCATGGAATTTGAGAAAGTATTTTTTGAGAGATTTGTCAGCTTTTTAGTAAGCACGTCACAGTCTTTTAAGTATGACAAAAGTCAAGGATAAGAGCTGGCGTCTGTGATGGTGTGCAGAAAGATGTCTAATTAAAGCCATAAGCTATTCCCTGAAACACTGCAAGTGAGCATTTCTGTATTGGCTCATTGCTGTAGTTCACGTTCTGGCCGAACAAATAAGCTGGCTTTCCCTTCCCAAGATGAATGCTTTGATAAAGCAAAAAGTATATACTATATAACACATATGTTGCAAACATGCAAGTATATTTCAAAAAAAGACCACAGTTTTACAAAGGAGCAAAGGGACTGGCTCATTGTAAGAAAATAGGTTATGATTTCCCAGCAATAATTTCTGACAAAGATAGTTCCTTAGGTGTTCAGATGTACTCTGGGATCCAGCCTTATAATCAGCAAGACAGAATATTCACAAGAAGCTTGTTCCAATTTGCAGCCAGTAGAAATCAAAGATCAGAGCTGTTGTATCTATGACTTTTCCATTTAAAATGTCTTTGAAAAGCTCTAGTGAAATTAGACATCTAGGGAAAATGCTATTTTAAGTCTTGATGCAATTTTCTACTGTCTAGATCACAGTATAGCTGAGCTGCTAACAAGAATTGAAAGTCTTTTAAAAGATAACACTGTAGGGGTAAATTGAGGGGAAACTTGTTTAAGGCTGTGCATTAATCACAAGCGTGTAGGAGAAGCTGAAAAGACGTACACACACACACACACACACACACACACACACACACACATACACACACACACATACACACATACACACACACACACACACACACACACACACACACACACACACACACACACACACACACACACACACACACACACACAGTCCACTTCTAATAGTAATAAAAGCTCAGCACTTGAAAGGTGAAATTAGTGAAAAAGCAAACCTCTTTTTGTTGTGTGTAGTTTCTGTCTGCAGACTACATTGAAAACAGGCATGCGTCAACTTTAGTAAGAGCAGCAGCTTTTGGTGGGATGTACTGGTTAAACACAAATTATAGGATTTACATTAAAGAGCCAAAACAGGGTGGCCACGGTGGTGAGCTTTTAGTGTTGCC
Organism: Protopterus annectens; assembly: GCF_019279795.1. Taxonomy (NCBI): domain Eukaryota; kingdom Metazoa; phylum Chordata; order Ceratodontiformes; family Protopteridae; genus Protopterus; species Protopterus annectens. The sequence goes on from NC_056745.1 coordinate 1,227,829,761, forward strand.
ACCTCACAGCAAGAGGTTCTCTGGCTCGATACCCGGGAGGGGTGCCTTCTGTGTGGAGTCTGCATGTCCTCCCTGTGGTCACGTGGGTTTCCTCTGGGTGCTCCGGTTTCCTCCCACATCCCAGAGACATGCTGTAGGTGGATTGGAGACTCTAAATTGGCCCTAGGCATGAGTTCATGCATCTGAGTGCCTTCTGTGGAAGGTTGGTTGCCGGGCTGGCAACTCGACACCATAAAACTTCACTGCCAATCATGATCGGACAGGTGATCTGCTGTGGCAACCCCTAACTGGGAAAAGCCGAAAGAAGAAGAAGACATTAAAGAGCCAAAACTGAAGAAGAAACTAGGGGAAACTGTTTTTGCTAATATATCCAAATATCAGTAAGACAAACAGAACAATTCTATATTATTAGTCTCTTAGCAGATACCTTAACTCATTACATCTGAGTGATGCCTCCAGGTGCATCTGCAGTTAACTCCTACTGATGCCTCTAGGCATCAAATATTGCTTGCTCATATTTGCATCAATAATTCCAAAACCATGTTATGTACAATGTTTTAAAAGATTTCATCTTAAAGTTTACACAATAGCAAACTCAACTGTATTAATATTTGATCTCTGTCTAGTGAACATATATAGATATTAACTTGTTTTTATGATATTAATTTGTATAGATATAATTTTCACATTTTGCTAAATATCTCAACAACCAAGTGACACAGAGAGAACTCCTTAGCCTCATATGAAAACTGTCAGTCATATTAATAAAACGCTGTTCACAGTATGTGTGTAACTTGAGTGGTTACTGAGATATTCTGTTGTTTACAATATTACAAATGTAATAGTACTGTGTTTACTGTGACTTATAAAATGTGGTTTAAGACCTAGAAGCTAAAGAGTACTACCACTATAAAAATAGTTTGTGCTGAAGAGTTTGTCATTCATACTACTTTCATAATCCTTATGGTTCCAGAGATATGAACTTTTGTTTGAAATGTGAGGATATTATTTGATGCTGTGAAAAGGCTTAGGCTCCACCCATTGGAAGTTGCAGTGCAAACTTCCTGAGCTCCATTGGAGTGAATGAGTTAAGGAGTGATACAGCTAATGAGTACAGGCAGCTGACTGGCTAGGAAAAGGAGACGCAATGTGCTACCTGAGGTTGTGTATGTGATCATACTGAGGCATGTTTGTACCGTCAGATTTATTTCTTGCCATATTAGTGACACACGTGTGCCTGCATAGTAGCAGGAATCCTGCATGATTACATGCACACTGGAGATCAGCACAGGGACTGGTGGTTGTTATATAGGCTGAAATGAAAAAGTGGAGAACTCTTCTTTAGAAGTGAGTCAACACAGTGTAGGATATAAAACTATATTCACTTGAACTCCTGTGGGCCACTTTCTTCCATTCCCTTTTTCTCTGTCTACTGTTTTTTTGCTCCATGCCACTGACCCATCAAATATAATATTTATTTTATTTTTATTTATTACATTTGTTGAGCAGGTATGTCCAACTGCACCAGAGGTGCGTTTTGAGCGGAGACCCAGAGTGAAAAGCTCCACAGTAATATAAGACAATATGCAAAACATAGTAATAGTAAACATTAGTACAACAGTAATTATTTTACAGCATCTAAAAACAGTACAAATCAAGTTCCCTTTAACTAGTGGAGTCCCGGGGGAAAACTCCATGGTAGTACAAACAAACAAGTAGCAGTAAATATAATACAGTCACTAGAACTGCAATATTATAGTTGCAGGAACAACCTAGGAGCAGTAAAAATAGTGCAATCAGTAGGAATGTACAAGAAAAAGCAGTAGATAGTATATAAGTTAAAGTTTACAAAAGGGAGTGGTGATAAAGGTAACTAAGGGTGGGGGAAGTAGATTAACCTGGGGAGAGGCAGGAGCACAGTGACTGGTGAGGTGTTACTTTAGGAGTGATTTGAATTGCTTATGTACTGGATATTTTGTTATTATGTCTGGAAGGGTGTTCCAGAGTTTGGCAATTCTGTGAGAATAGAGGGAGTCACCATGTTGATTGTGGGTGTTGGATACTTTTAGTAGGAGTTTGTTGGAAGATATAAGGGGTCTGCTATTAGTATTAGGCTGAACTAGAGAGGATATGGCAGGGCAGTTGTTGGGTTGGTAGATTATTTTGTGGGCAAAGTATAGTTGATTGAGAGATAGAAGGTTGGGGAGCTCAAGCCAGTTTAATATTGAAAGAGATGAGCAGTGGTGGGATCTGGGTTGGTGGTTAGTGGCAAATTTAGCAATTTTATGGTAACATGATTCTAGATTGTTGAGGTCAGATTTTTGAGGGTTAGTAAATATAAGACAGCCGTAGAGAAGGGTAGATAGAAGGTGTGTGCGAGCAGTGGCTAGCCTGGCATTGGGAGTTAGGAATGGTTTGGCTCTGTATAGGGTACCTAGTATGATATGGGCGTTTTTAATGGTCTGGGCAATATGTATGTCAAATTTGAGGTTATCATCTATGGTGACACCTAAAGGTTTTGTGCGGTTAGTGTATATGGATTGAAATGGGGTATGCAACTGAAGAGGATGCAAGTTTTAGAAATTCGTTATGGAGTTTGTCAGCAGCTGTGCAGCATGGTTTGAGTTTGGAAAAGAGAGTTTTCATGTACTTAGTTTGTATGGGTGAGAAGGAGAGGGGGGCTGTGATTGTCTATGGCTGGGGTGGGGATGGCTGGGTTGTTTGGTTGTCTAGAAGGGAGATGATGGTATTGATGAAATGGGTGTTAAGCTGAGTAGAGACAGGGACTGAGTCTTTTGAGGTAGCAGGCGAGGGGTGTAGAGGTACGCCCTGGGTTTAGGAGTTGGTTGATGGAAAGTCAAAATTTCTGTGGGTTTTTTTTTTTTTTTTTTTTTTTTTTTTTTTTTGACAGGATAGAAAGTAAAGTTGTTTGTCTCATTTTACTTCTGTTTTGTTAGGTTTCTTAATTGTTGATAGTTAAGGAGGTCAGTTTTGTCCCTGGATATATAATAATCTGACCAGGCTTTGTCTCTGTCTCTGTCTCATTAGTAGTTTGGTGTCTTTGTTTAGCCATAGGAGGGGCTTGGTCCTAGTCCGAACCGTTCTGGCAGGGGCTAGAATATTAAGAATTGTGAGGAAGGATTGGTTGAAGTACTGAACAGCATCATCCAATTGTAGGTGCTTAAGTGGGGACCGATTGCATTGTTGTAGTAGGAGACTGAAAGTAGTGGGGGAGAAGTTTTTCTTGGAAGTGATGTATTTATAGAGGATGTTGCCTTGGATGTATGCGTGTTTCCTGTAAAGAAAGGTTGGATAGTGGTCAACTTTAGAAAGAAGAGCAGCTCTTGGTGGGATGTACTGGTTGTATCTACCCACAAATCAAAGCATCGCTTTACCCATTCATTCCTACCCAAGGAGGCACCATCCCTAATATATGGTGTTAAGTAAGTCTTCCACTGTCAGTAAGATTGGGCCATCTGAAAATGAATGTAATATGCTCTTTATTAAATTTGAATAAACATTTTTAACCCCAGTGGTATTTTGCTGTATCAATATCAAATCATAAATTCTACATTATACAATCCAGACACATTTGTTCATGTTTACTTATATAGGTGGAGTAGCAATATTGTTCAAATCTGAACTGAACATTACATCATTAGAGATGCAACCTCCTCCTCCTAATAACTCTGAAATCTTAACCTCAAAGCTCCAAATTAATGCAAAAAAATCTATATACATTATCTGCTCTTACATCCCCCCTGGGAACAATATTAGTACTCTCGAAAATACCCTAAACTGGCTTTCAATATCCCTGCCACAAGAAACCATACTCCTTGGTGACTTTAATATTGATTGGAATAGCTGTACATCTCCCACTCCCACTACACATATAAACCTCTTTGGCTTCCACCAAACCATTACCTTCCCAACCAGGATCCACAAACCTAACAAAACAAACTACCTTAGATTGGATTCTAGTAAATAAGGACCCCATCTTTATCAAACAGGTATACTCTGACAACATTAGTGACCATTCTCTTACCTACATCACTAGGCAAAGACTAACATTCATAATCCAATAGCTTTTAGAACGACCAGAAACAAAAAAAATTCAACCCAAGTAATTTTCAAGCTGAGCTTAAAGCTTGCAACTGGTCACCCCTAAAATACCTACCTCTTGACAAAGCCATTTCACACTTTAACAAACATTCTTGCAGATCCTTGAGCAACATGCTCCCACCTGTACTGTCAGAACAAAAAATAAACCAGCCCCCTGGCTATCTAAGGACACAAGGCTAAACATACAACTAAGGAACAAATTCTGGTCAAAATGGAGAAAACTAAAACCCAATAGATCACCTAAACTTTAGACAAATTGTAATTCCACAAAAAATCCATAATCCTTGACAAAAAACTTCTACCTCAAATTCCAACAAAACCAACAAAATAATCCAAAAGTTTTGGTCAGGTATCAACAAATTACTCCACCCAGGACAGTCCAAAACACCTACCCCTCAAACCTAACCCAAACCTCCCCAGCCACATAGCCAACACCTTTAATAATTATTTCTCTGAAACAGTCCAAGCACTAGCAACCACCTTACCACCTTCCTCCACCACTACATTTCCTCACCAACCAAATTACCCCAGCCTTTAACCTTCAACCTGTACCAACATCTTTGATACACTCCTTGCTTCTTAAACTAAAACCATGTACACCATCAGCTGACCTGCTACCAGCTGAATTCCTGCAAGTCAGCTGGTGCACTTGCCTACCCTATTTCTATCCTAATAAACAGAACCATCTCTGAATCTTATGTCCCATCTATCTGGAAAATCTCCCATATCATCCCTCTGCATAAGGGAGGTACCTCAAATGAATTATCTAACTTTCCCAATAGCCCTTCTCTCCCCCATTGCAAAGATTATGGAGCGATGCATCCATCGGCAATTACTTCAGTATCTCCTACAAAACAACCTTCTAGTTGACTGCCAACATGGTTTCAGGCCTCACCACAGTACCACAACAGCTCTTCTATCCTTTACAGATAGCATTAATAAAAACAAGAATACTAACCTACTATCTTCTGCTCTTTTATAGATCTCTCAAAGGCCTTTGATATGGTTAACCACCAAATACTATTAAATATACTTGAATCACTTTCTCTTGATCAGCAACTAGTAAAATGGTTCCAATCCTACCTTGAAAACAGGAAACAAGCAGTCCTCTGGGAAAACAATCTATCTTCTCAGCTCCCTATCACCCTTGGAGTCCCTCAAGGATCTATTCTTGGACCTCTCCTTTTCACAATTTTCATTAATGATCTAAAACTTCCCTTCCACAAACTACATGCATACAATATGCTGACGATTCAACTCTGGTATGTGCCATCATCCCTGCTGAATTACAGGCTAACACACAAACTGTCTTTACTTTAGTGGAAAACTGGTTCCATCAACGTTGTCTCCTCCTGAACCCTAAAAAAACTAAATTACTTCTATTTACTCCCACACAGAAATCCCCTCTATCAATCTCACAGTAAAATCAAAAATTGCACAGAAATAGCACCTGAAACCACCACCAAACTCCTCGGTGTATTAATAGATAACCATCTTACCTTCGACTCACATATTAACGCTACTATTAAATCAGTAAATAGAAAACTGGGATTCCTCTACAGAATCAGACCATTCCTTACAGAATCAGCAAAGATCTCTATTTCCCAAACCCACCTTATTTCCACCTACTCTATGCCTCACCTATATATACCAACCTATCCAGAACTAATCTAAATAAGCTAGCAACCACCTACAACAACATAGCTAAATTTGCCACTGGTACCCCTTCCGTACTCACCACTGCCTTAACCTTAGACATCTCGGATGGCTGGAAGTACAAAACCAACTAGTTTACCAGCAACTTATTTTTATTCACAAGATTTTACATCATCCTTCAAACACTCCCATACTATGTAACCTAGTAAATTCTTATAAAAACCTTCCTACCCTAAGATCAGCTAAAACTACAAGTAGCCACTACCAAATCCTTTAACAAAGCTGGAGACTGCCTATTCTCAAATGCAGTTGGCAATTCCTGGAACAAACTTCCAACTGAGATCACATCCCTTACTTCCACCAACCTTTTCAAGAATCAGCTGAAAACTTCATGAAAACCAAATGGCTTTGCCCCTGCTCTCAGCCTGACTGATACTTATTTTCTCCTCTTTCTAACTCTAACTCTCAAACTTGATTTCTTTTACTGAAACTCCTCTACCTTCTTTATATGGCAAGTTTAAATACTTCTTGCTCTCTTTTTTTGTATCTCCCCATTATGACTTTCTGTATATTTTTTTGCTTACTGAAACTGAACTAGAACTTTTTCTTTTTGGCTGTTAAAAAAACTAAAAAATTATTACTTGTACTATTTTGTATAAATGTTTCTTTGTTTCTGTCCTTGTTATTGTCTCGGAGCTTTTCTCCTCGGGCCTCTACTGAAAATGGACATATATCCAGTTAGACTAGCCCGGTCAACAAATGTAAAATAAATAAATAAATAAAAAATAAATGACTTTAACTTTGTAAATCATGCAGCATTTCTGTGGCAGGTAGTACTCATGGTTAAGTGAATGGTAACAACAGCGCTCACAAAGAGGGAAAGCATACCCTTCACTACTGTAACAGAGTTATTGGAAGTATGTTTAATTATGTTGGGACTCCATAGACTACTAGTCTATTTGCTCTGTGTATAGTATCTCTATTTATGCAGCTGCTAGTTTCAGTTAAACTAGAGTGCTTTTTGCCTGTTTATTTCTTGATAGCATATTGGATCAATGGAATATACCCAGTTACTAAAAAAAGTAAATAATATTTAAAGAACAGATTCCTTGTGCAACTACTAGTTGTAATGATCTTCAGTATCTAGTTATTTGATATACCAACAGAGGATGCATATGTACTCTGCAGATGGCTAAAAGATTCCATAACAAGAAACAATTCAGAGTGCTACTACCATACAACAGCTCTTAGAGACATAAGGTTACATATGTTATGCCTGTGTCTTTTACAGACATAACCACCACTGCTGTACAACTTAAATGATCTGATGGTACAAAAGATGAGTTCCTGTCTGCAGTGCCAGTGAGACAGGTTTGGCTGACAGTGCTGATAAAAGATGGCCATCTGTGGCAGGCTGTGATAAGATGATGGCATTTTTTTCTCTTTGGGAGATAGTTGCATTGTTTGAAAGCCTTGTGGTAGAGACTGGGAGAATTATAAATGGCAAACCATTGACTTAGTGGTAAAACAGTGAATGGACATCCCATGCAAAAGACATGTATGTTTCCTGCACCAATATCACTGCATGTTGCATACTGAATAAGCTAGAAACAACAGATGGGACCTAATATAAGGATGGACTTTACACTATAGAAAGACTTAGAAGTCCACCACTCAGCTTTTGCTGCTTTATAGTAAGGTAGCAGGCAATGGCCCCTCAAACATCTCGATATCAAATACACCAGAACAAACACTACCACATTATCCAAGAGTAGACAGAAACATACAGATATGCACATGCCTGTGACAGATGTTGGGAAATGAACAGACTGAAAGATGAACAATTCTTTCCAATAGTATAACACCAGATTAGCAAACCCCGGAGCACATATGACTCTCATGAAAACACCAGACATCTTTCAGTCTATGTATAAGGATAAAATTAAATTATATAACAGATTTTTGGATGATATTCGTATCCTTTGGAAAGGAAGTGAAAATTATGCTAATACGTTTGTGGAGTATTTGAATCATACTACCCCCTTCTTTAAGTTTACAAGTCATTGGCACGCAAATATGGCACATTTTTTGGATATAAACGTTAGAAAAACAGAGGTGGGATTACAGAGCAATATATATAGGAAAGAGACACATAGTTACTCCCTTTTACATTTTGACAGTTGCCACCCTTTCTATCAGAGAAAAAGCATAGTGAAAGGGCAGATGGTTAGACTGTCTCGATTGGTAAGTGATAATAACATATACCAAGATGAAATGTATAAGTTAATAGGGATGTTCCTGGAGAGGGGTTACCCTCTGAAATTGCTCTTGAGAATACATGATGAGGTATTAAGTAAAAGGAATACAAGGTTTCCACCTATTCTTTGGGGACAAGATTTTAAAGTACAGGAAAGAAAACAGATGTCAGAGAGTTAGGTCTTATACTGAGGTATAATTATCAAGCGCCTGACATAACAGAAGTAATTAATAGAACTTGGCTTTTATGTTTCTCTGATGAAAATAAAAAGAAGTTGGGTATGATCCCTAAAGTAGTTTTTAGTAGAGGGAAAAACATAAAAACAGTATCCTAGAAAGACCTAAGAAACAAAAACAAAGGTCACTGATCTATAAATGTGGGGCATGTAGGAATTGTAAATTGATTAATGATGGGCCTTATGTTTTTGTCCAAGGATATGAGAGGACAATAGTTTGCACAGGCAGATGCTGTTGTAATACAGCGATGGTGGTATACATTGCGACATGTACAGGATGTTCAGGTTTCTACATGGGCAAAACAGTTCGAAGATTAAAGGATAGAATATCAGAACATATTAGAGCAATCAATAAGGATGAACATGATGCCCTTTGTTCTCATAGTACAGTTTGCCCGAATTTTAAAAATTTCATCTTTTTTTGTGATCGATAAAATTAGTCCTAGTGATAACGGTAACATATCTATTATGCCTATTTTAAAACAAAGAGCGGAAAGAATGTAGGGATTGTGCAACAGACTAATAAAGGATTATCTAAATATAGGGTAATATATAAAAAGTTAAAAAAAAGTATAAAAGTTTAGATGTTACTATGTATTCTTTTTTGAATTTTCAAATATTTTATATGTTTATGTATTTCATATCTATATCTGTATGAAAATAAGTTATTTAGATAAATGTTTATTTAAATATTTTGGGGAGGGGTATATGTATGTATAAAATGATGTAACTTATGAATTATTCATGAATTATTTAAATAGGGAACCTGATGGTGGGACAAAGTGATTGGTTGAAGGTGAATTCGAATGTGTATTTATTTGGTGTTGTGGTTTGCTCTCATTAACTTTGATGAAGCCAAAGTGATTGGTGAAAGCACTTAGTTTATTGAGAGAATCCACTATTCCAGTGGTAATAAAGCGTTTTTTTTTTTTTTTTAAGTTCGCATTGTTTTTTATTTTATTTTCATTATGTTTGTGCCCTTGTTGGGTTTTAGTTTTGGTTGGTGGAGTTTTCCTTGCAGATAGCTGGGTTTTGTTGGACATTAGACTGAAATAGTTTGTCAGATAGACCTGCTTTTCTGGAGTGGGGAATGCCATCTGGGAAGTTGTGTTCAAGCTTGCTCCCAGGAATACAATTTGTTGGCTGGGCACCAGTTTTGATTTATTTTCGTTGATGGTGTATCCCAGTGAAATTAGAAGTCTTTTTACAAATGCCAGGTGCTGAAGTAGCAATTCCTGACTGTCCGCCTGAATCAGGCAATCGTCCAAGTATAGGTAGAGTTGAATATTTCTCTGCCTGCAGTATGCAATGGCTGGAGCAAGGCATTTTGTGAATACTCTGGGTACAGTAGATAAGCCAAAGGGAAGTGCAGAGAACTGATAGTGTATAGAGCCTGCCCTGAAATGTAAATATTTCCTGCAAGACTCCCTTATGGGGATGTGCAGATAAACTTCTATTAAGTCTAGGGTGACTAACCAGGCATCCTTGGCTAGCATAGGAGGAAGCTGTTGCAGTGTAAGCAGTTTGAATTTTGGGACCACCAGAAAGGTGTTGGGAATTGATAGATCCAGGATAGGGTGCCAGGAACAGTCTGAAGTAGAAACCCTCTCCCCTTTGTTCTACTGGAACAGGTTGAATAGCCCTGATATGGAGAAGGGAAAGTACTTGCTTTTGAGCCTCTGCCCACTGGTTTGGAGGAAGGTCTGGCAACCCGCTTAGTGTTGGCAGTGAGTGGAAGTAGAATCTGTATCCCTGGGATACAATGTTTAGAACCCATTGGTCCTGAGTAATGGACATCCAATTTTTTGCATGCCAGGCGAGTTTTCCTCCTAGGGGCACAAGTACTTGGGCATGACTGGGAAGGATAATTGGAAAGTCATTGTGAACTTTTTCCATAAGGGGGTGGCTTACTACTCCCTGGTTTCGAGATGGAAACACTCCATTGTTTAGATCTCTGCATACCCTGAGACTGTAGTCTTGGTGGTCTGTTTCCCCTGGGTTTGGACTGAGAAGGCCTGAGAGGGACTAGAAAGGACCGTTTTTTTGAAGGCCAATGCCTATTGAATCTAGGTGGCTGCACCTGTAAGAAATCTTTGACTGTTTGCATAGATTTAGCTTTTTCTTCTATCTGTTTAAGAACTTCTTCTGCTTTTGTGCCAAACAAACGCTCCTGATTTAATGGAGCATCTAGTAATTTTGCTCTGACATGGTCAGGCAAGACTTTTGCTTTTAGCCAAGCATGCCTTTTCAGTACAGACCCAGTGACAGCAGCCCTGCAAGATGCTTCTAAGGCATCAATCTCACATTGCAAAGAATGTTCACTAACTTGGTTTGCAGAATGCATTAACTCTTGTAAATCTTTATTTTCTGCACAATCTGGAAGCAACACCATTTTTTGTTTAATTAGTTACATAATATGTTGCTGGTACTTCAACATGTGAAACTGGCAATTCAGAGCCCTGATGACAAGAGTTGCAGAGGTATATACATTCTTACCCCATCTGTCTAAAGCTCTAGAATCCCTATCTGAAGGGATAGGGTTTTTGGCTGTAGTAGCCTTAATGCCTTTAGGTCCCTGGGAAATGGTCTCTGGATCTGCAGTTGGATTCTTAAAGAGAAATTTATGAGAATCTGGTACTCTGTAGTACCTGTCAGGTTTCCTAGGAGCTGGTGGTAAGGTGTCAGGATTAAGACTGAACTCCAAGAAGACATCGTCTACAATATCCAGGACAGGGGGTATAGCTAGAGGCCTGTGCTGAGGCAAATCTAAAAATTCCCATAGTCTCTTTTTGGACTGAGGATAGCCCTGGCATTCCCAGTGGAAAGGACATGGTGGACACAAGCAGACCATTGTTTCTATGTTGGTTTATTATACTGGTAAAATATAGTAGTACAATAGTGGTGCTGTGCTGGGGCCTAAAGCCATGTTGTGTTTCTGATTATAGGTTCATAGGTTCATAGGTTCATACTAGGCTATCTGCCCAAGGGCATTTATAAGCCTAGCCCATAGTTATGTGGCTTTCGCCACCCCTTTAGTTTGAATAAAAACTATGCCTATCATTTTTCTGTGCCTCTGTCAAGCAGTGACACTGAAGTAATCCCTGGGGTATATCTGCGATCTCCCATCCATTGGTCAAGATTCCTCTTGAACAAGGCCAGCGAGGTGCTCTGCCTCACATGTACCGGGATTTTGTTCCACAGCATAGGGAGTCTCTGGGTGATGAATCTGTCCCTCCAGCACGTTCTATTTATAACCGTGTCAAGGTTTAAGTCTCCGCCCTTGTGGTTCTGAGGGATCTAGATTTTTGAGGTGAAGCATATTCATCAAATCTGGGTTTGACATGGCCTTATATGTCAGGCACAGGTCACCTCTGAGCAAGCGGTATGAGACTGAATAAAGCTGGAGTTCTTTCAGTCGGGCAGCATAAGACATATTTTTGAGACCCTTTATCCTTTTGGTGAGGAACTTTTGGGGCCTTTCAAGCTGCATCAGGTGTCTGGTCAGATACATTCGAACGGGCATTGTACTCAATCATAGGTCTAATGAGTGATGAGTACAGGGGGACGATGACCTCCCTTGATCTAGATGTGAATCCCTTCATGATCAGGTGGGCGATATAGAAGGTTTTCCTAACTACTTTAGCAACATGAGTGTCAAACGAAAAACTACTGTCAACTTGGGTCCCCAGATCCCTGATAACTTTTTCTGTGGTCAGTGGATTGGCAGCTAAATGGTAGCTAGGGGTAACCTTGTTTTACCCGAAGAGTATGAGTATGGACTTTTTGGCGTTTAACTTCAGGCCATGGCTCTGGCACCAGTTATCCGTTTCTGTGAGGCCCTTCTGGAGGATATCTATGTCAGATGTGTTTTCGACTATGGCGCCCAGTTTGCAGTCATCTGCAAACTTTGTCAGCCATAACCCTCCTGTGTTTGCTTGTACTTCAGAAAAGTAGATGCCGAACAAGAGTGGACCCAGGACTGAGCCCTGTGGGACACCACTTGTGACAGGCTTTGAGTCTGACATGGCTCCAGCAACTCTGACCCTGTGGGTTCTGTCGCTTAGCCAGTTTGCAACCCATCTTGTGATGTATGGGTTTACATTCAAGCTGATGAGTTTTTCGATGATACCTGAGTGGGGTATTGTGTGAAGGCCTTTGCCAGGTCGAGGTAGGCTGTATGGACTGCCTTTCCCTCATCAATGGCCTTGGTGACTGTCTCGAAAAAGTCAACCAAGTTTAAGAGGCAGGATCTGCCTTTGACAAAGCCAAACTGGGTTGGATCCAAAGTCTGCAAGTTCCCTATGTCTTTATTTATGAGTTCCATTATGATCCTCTCCATGGCTTTGCAGATAAGGCTTGTCAAGCTAATGGGGCGGTAATTTCCAGGGTCTGTGGAGGCACCGCCCTTATGAAGTGGGGCCACAGTCGCGTGCGCCACTCCTTGGGTACGTATCCTGAGGTGAGGCTAAGATTAAACAGCTGTCCTAACTGTGGGTTTAATTCCTCGTTGAGTTCATGAAGCACACAGCCGGGGACACCATCCTGTCCCATGGATGCTGTGTTTTTAGCCTTAGTGAGGGCAGTTCTCACCTGGGCGTTGGAGATGTTTGGGGGCTACAATCCTCTGGAATAGATATCTCTCCTTTTGGGGAGGGGGAGAAGTTTGCACTGAACCTGTCAGCCAGTATGTTAGCAATGTGTGTAGGTTCAGTAATTTTCACATCATTTTGAACTAATTCTGAGCATATCTGGGAGTTTCCTCCTAGGTTTCTAACATAGCTAAAGAAGGCCTTATGATTGTCTTTAGAGTCCTTGGCGATTTTTCTCTCAAAATTTGCCTTTGATGATTTTATGAGAGCTCTTAGTTTTTACTTATAATGATCAAAGGTGTCTTACCTTTCAAGGATTTTGCTCTATCTTGTAGTAGCTTCCTCCTTTTGTTGTAGAGCTTGTTTATGGCTGGGGTCCACCAGACTGGACGCTTGCCTTTGGTACAGAGAGTCTTAGTTTTGTTTGGGATTGCCTGATCCATGCAGTCCTGTAGGTGCTGGTAGAAGGCATTTGTAAGTGATTCAGCGGTTTGAGTAATGTTTACCACTGGCTCAGGGGCCTTAAAGGAGACCACACTAGTTTTTAGAAGTGTGAAATCGGCTTTTGAGAAGTTTTTCACTGTGGTCTTTTTGTTTCAGGTGGGGCGGGATGAGGACCTCCAGCGAGATTAGTTTATGATCTGATCTCACCAGTGAGGGGTATACTTCCGGTGTTGAACATTTTGATCCCATGTTCGTGATGATGAGATCAAGTATGTTTTCACCTCTTGTGGGGATGGTGACTAGTTGTTCCATGGCATTTGAGTTTATGAACTCCAGCAATCTTTGGGTTAGAGTGTTCGGGCTTGAGTAGTGTTCCCAGTCTATATTAGGGTAGTTGAAGTCACCTAGTATGATGGTGTCTGGAGATACATTTATCCCCTCCAATGTTTTCAGGAAGGCCATGTGAGGTTCCTGAGTTTGAGAGGGTGGCCTTAACATGCTACAAATTGCAGAGCAGTCTTGCCTATGGTTAATTGCACCTGGATGGTCTCCGATGCATCGTGCGTTGCCACCAACCTTGAGGTGTGGGTGTCCTTTATGAATATGGACACCCCCGCCCTCCTTTCTTGGTGTTGTCCGGATTTTGGGGCGGAGCATGATATGAGGTGAAAGCTGTTAGTGCTGGGGTGCTCTCAGGAGCCTTGAACCAGGTTTCTGTCACAGCACAGACATCGATGTTCTCCATATTGAGAAGGGCCTCGAGTGCGTGCATCTTGAGATTGAGACTTCTGGCATTGAGCAGCATTACCCTTAGTTTTTTCCTTTTGGTGTTCTAGGGTGGTAGGTTTAGAATTTGAGCCTTGCCTAAAAAGGCACTATGGGGGTGGCAAGAGCCTTTGCCAATATCCGGAAGCCCAGGGTGACAGGTGCAAGCCGTCCCTTGAGCAGCGTGGCTTGTCCAGCATGTCATCCCAGGCAGACAGACATTGGATCCCCTTTGAATGACACCAGAATTTAAGCCAATTATTAAAGCTGATCATCTTATCACTGTATTGTGGCATCATTCTAGGTGAAGGTAGGATACTGCTCAAGGTCAGGGTCATACCTGCCTGGGCTACATAATCAGAGAGCTCCTCGGGGTCGCTTTTCATGTAGTCCAAGGAGGTACGTCTCAGGTCGTTGACACCAGCGTGGACAATGACTGAGTCGTACTTGTACCTGCTGTTGAGAGACCTGAGTGCTTGCGTTATGTGGCGGATTCTAGCGCCCGACAGGCAGCTTACTGTGGCCTTCTCCTTACTCAGTCTGGTGAGCAGGGCGTCAGTGTGTCTGACTATGGAATCACCAATGACAAGTGTGTCTGGCATTTTGTTTGGCCTTAAGGGCTGTGACTGTTTGACACTCTGACTGTGTGGTCTATGTGTTGCATGTGTTGGGTCGTGAGGTGGTAGTTGTTTGGGTGTCTGCTTTGGTGGCCTCTGCTGTTTTGGTAAATTTTTGATCAGAGCCTCAGTATGTCTTTGTGTGAGTATGTGTATGATTTGAAGTTGTGATGGTACCATGTGTGACTGGGTATGTATTGTGTGTGGTTGCCTTCTCCTCCTGTCTGGTCTTGCCAGTCCTATGTTGAGAGAGCTCAGCCTCCAGTTTGGCCGTATAGTTGCATCTCGCATGTATTTGTGTTTTGTGGGAGAAGGAGAGGATTGTCTGTGTACATGAGGCAATTGTAACATTGCCTCAATATTCCCAGGTTTACCAGTTGAGCTGGAGAGGACACTAGCAACTGATCCCTCGACATACTAGAAGTAGTAGATAAAGAACTTTCAAAGAACTCCAGGGGAAGTGGGTTTTAGGCTGGTGGGGTACTATCTATAATAAGAGTGCTTTATCAAGGTGCAAGTAGGGTAGGAGTAAGTGCTAGGCTTTACAGATAGAGAATAGTCTACTTGGGAATCAAGTAGAGATGAACTTTTCAGTTATAGGATATGCTGGTTAGATCAGCAGTACAGTTTAGCGTGTTTTATAGCAGGGGGCTGAAGGGAGCTAGGAATTGGCCCAAAACGACCAATGGACTACTAGTTTCTGGCTGAAACTTCACCAAATCGGACAAAAAGGCCGCTCAGTGCTTCCCACTCCCACTGGTAAGCAAAGAAACTTCCCTCCTTCCTAATAAGGCAATGGATCAGTAACAGGAACTAAAAACAAAGCCCAGGGATCAGCAACTCTGAAACTGGACTACTCTAGTTCAGTAATAGGTTATTTGAGGTTAGGTATTGTATTAGCTGCATATGGATGCATTTCTTTAATATTTTGGAGAGGGGGAGAGTATCGCTATTGGTCTGTAGTTATTAAATTCTGTAGATGTACTGCTACTGTGCAGTGATATGATGTATGATTTTTTCCACAGTGATGGGATGTATCTTTCTGCTGGATCTATTAATTAGTATGGACACAGGGAAGGCCATGACCTCTGTAGCTATTTTTAGGTAGTCTGATGGTAGTCAGTCTACAGCTACAGAAATTGTTCAGTTTAAGGAGCAACTTCCTCAAGAGTGAGGTAGGTACTGGACTACAACTGAAGAGCTGTGGGTGGTTTTGATTGGATAGGGATTGAGTGAGGGAGGCAAATGTGTTAGTGGTCCAAGAGAGAGAATATCGAGTGTATAAAGTAGGAATTAATACTCACAAGCAAGGAGAGTGTATTGAGCAGATGGAAACAGTACTTTGAAGGGTTGATGAATGAAGAGAATGAGAGGGAGAGAAGGTTGGATTATATGCGGATAGTGAATCATGAAGTACAGTGGATTAGCAAGGAGGAAGTAAGGATAGCTATGAAGAGGATGAAGAATGGAAAAGCTGTTGGTCCAGATGACATACCTGTGGAAGCATGGAGGTGTTTAGGTGAAATGGCAGTGGAGTTTTTAACTAGATTGTTTAATGAAAGCTTGGAAAGTGAGAGGATGTTGAGGAATGGAGAAAAAGTGTTTTGGTACCCGATTTCTAAGAATAAGGGTGATGTGCAAAGCTGTAGTAACTACAGAGGGATTAAACTGAACAGTCACAGCATGAAGTTATAGGAAAGAGTAGTGGAAGCTAGGCTAAGAAGGGAGGTGATGATTAGTGATCAGCAATATGGTTCCATGCCAGGAAAGAGCACTACAGATGTGATGTTTACTCTGAGAGTGTTGATGGAGAAGTACAGAGAAGGTCAGAAGGAGTTGCATTGTGTCTTTGTGGATTTAGAAAAAGCATATGACAGGGTGCCTACAGAGGAGTTGTGGCATTGTATGAGGAAGTCGTGAGTGTCAGAGAAGAGTGGTACAGGATATGTACGAGGGTAGTGTGACAGCGGTGAGGTCTGCGGTGGGAGAGATGGATGCGTTTAAGGTGGAGGTGGGATTACATCAAGGATCAGCTCTGAGCCCTTTCTTATTTGCAATGGTGATGGACAGGTTGACAGATGAGATCAGACAGGAGTCCCCGTGGACTATGATGTTTGCAGATGACATTGTGATCTGTAGTGAGAGTAGGGAACAGGTGGAGGAGACCCTGGAGAGGTGGAGATATGCTCTAGAGAGAAGAGGAATGAAGGTCAGCAGGACTAAGACAGAATATATGTATGTGAATGAGAGGGAGGATAGAGGAATGGTGCGGATGCAGGGAGTAGAGGTGGTGAAGGTGGATGAGTTTAAGTACTTGGGATCAACAGTTCAGAGTAATGGTGAGCATGGAAGAGAGTACAGGCAGGATGGAGTGGGTGGAGAAGAGTGTCAGGAGTGATTTGTGATAGACGAGTACCAGTAAGAGTGAAAGGGAACGTCTACAAGAGGTTAGTGAGACCAGCTATGTTATATGGGTTGGAGACAGTGGCATTGACAAAAAGGCAGGAGTCAGAGCTTGACGTGGCAGAGTTGAAGATGTTAAGATTTGCACTGGGTGTGACGAGGATGGACAGGATTAGGGATAAGTATATTAGAGGGTCAGCCCAGGTTGGAAGGTTTGGAGACAAAGCCAGAGAGGCAAAATTATTTTGCTTTGGACATGTGCTGAGGAGGGATGCAGAGTATATTAGGAAAAAGATACTAAGGATGAAGCTGCCAGGTAACAGGAAAAGAGGGAGGCCTAAGATAAGGTTTATGGATGTGCAGGTGATTGGTGTGACAGAGCAAGATGCAGAGGACAGGAAGAAATGGAAACAGTTGGTCTGCTGTGGCGACTCCTAATGGGAGCAGCCAAAAGAAGAAGAAGAAATATAAAGTAGGAATTAATCTGTGTGGGGATACAATCTGTCATATCATCTGTTTTTGGAGAGGCAGTAGTAGTCTTGCCATGATGGAGTAGTTTATTTAGTGATAAACAAAAACATTTTTTGGTTGTTTATATGTTTGTCTTGTAGGTTGGTATAGTATGTTTGCTTATTATGTTTGACATGGAGTTTCGCAAGGTTTATGTCCAAGAAATGGTATTTGTCAAGGACAGATCCTGCTTACTTAACCTGGGTGACTTCTTCGAAAAGGTTAATGAAGCAATGTATAAGGGCAGATTGTTACACAGCACATTTCTAGATCTTGCAAAGGTAAACTGTACCCTCCCAGATTAAGGTTTTGGGATAAAATATCTTAGGTAAATGTTAATCCATATATAACTCACTGGATATCAAACAGGCACACAAACAGAACCCAGGAAATTAGGGCTGGCTGCTCTTACCTATTTGAAAAGACCTGTCACTAGTGGTGTACCCCAAAGTTCAGTTCTTCGGCCACTGGTCTTTGGCATTTACTTCTGGACAGTCAAAGCTACTGTTAAGGGTTTATGGCTGACCAAGTCTGCACATGACTGGAAACATGGTGCCATCATGAACTTCCTAGAGGGGACCAAGATCCTCAAAGAGGGCCTTTTCCAAACTAATAGCTGGTGTCAAAACCATGGGAAAAAACTAAATATCAAGAAATATATAATAGTATCCTTCGACAAGCAAGAAGTCACTTGTAACTATCACACTGACAACAGACCCATAAAAATTGATAGGTTTGTACTAGGCTAACTGCCCTTATGGGTCATTTTAAGCCTAGCCAATTATCTTATGTGAGAATCAAACCCTGCACCTTGTGTCTGTAAGGTAAACACCTTAACCATTATGCCAATCCAGTAGTTAGGGACATGGGACCCTATGTAGAAAATGAACTGTTCTTTGCTCGCTGTGTATCCACTATTGTAGAAAGCCATGTTACATTGCACAGCATATTACTAAGGGTATGGCATCCAAGTCCTGGGATGTGATCATGCCACTGTATCCCACACTCATCAGGCTGATCTTTGAGTTTAATGCCATATTTGGCATGTAATTCTCCAAACATCTGACACAAACTAAATACCCACAGCACTTTCTTACTAAAAAAAATCAGGGGCCTAAATCATAAAATCTATGGGGGTTGTCTCAAAGTTCATCACTACCCATAAACTAATTTACAAACCAAATAATTCCCCTGGTCTCCATAATCTACTACAACCCCTACACCAACACTTGTGCTCTCCGCTCCTCAAAAAAATCTCTTCTACAAATCACAAAAATCAAACAATCATGCAAGGGACTCTCTGTACTCTATAACTATGTCTCTAAAATTTGGAGTATTGCCCCTCAATCTATCATTACTACTGCCAACCTACTTTATTTCTAAAAACTACTTGACTCCCCTGAATAATAACTGACTTTGCCCATGTATCAGCCCTGGTTAAATCTTGTTCTTCCTGTACATTAGCTTTCTACCTATTCTCCTTCATTATTGCCCATCATATGGAGCTACAATTTAACTTTCTGTTTCTCTCCCACCCCACACCCTACCCTATTACTCCTTTAACATATTTAATTTCATATGGAATGCAGTTAAACTTTCTGTTCTGTTCTGTCCCACCCCACATGCCACCCTTTTACTCCTTTGACATATTTTAATTAGCACTGTTTCCCTCTCTCTTAGATATACTCCCTACACATATATCTTTGTCAGTATATTCTATGTGAGAAGGTTTTATACTACTGGATGTATAAATGCCTGCCCTTTCCACCTTTGTGAACTTTATGATATATCAAGTGTCCAATTCTTATGTGTATTACTTATAGTAAACAATGTAATTTAGGTCCGAATCCTCTGACCATGATGATTTTAAACTACAGTATGTATTAAAGTATCCCTTTTTTGTCTATTTCTGTGTAAGATGGTTTTATCTTATTGGATGTATAAATGCCTTTGTGAACTAGCTGGTCTACAATTTTTCACGACTTGAACTCACTACTGCTGACTATTCCCTTTTAAATAAGGGACTGTCTTTTATTCCTTCTCAGGCAAGTAAACTCAGCAAACTTTTAGTCGATCTCAGACTTTTTGGACGCTCAGTGGCACTAAAGTTAATGTACGCTAACAATAAAAATAATAACGATTGTTTAATAGATCGTTTTAAACGTAAAAGTTCTTTTTGTCCACAAATACCAACTAATGTTGAATGTTATATTAATCTATGTGAGAATGATTTCTATGCATATTTTTCTAAACAAGGACCTAGATGCATGTACTTTAATTTAAGTCAAGAAGAGAGAAGCTCTTTGAGTAACCTAACTTCTAATAATGATATAGTAATAAAACCTGCTGACAAGGGGGGAGGGATAGTGGTAATGGATGATGTAGATTATGACCATGCAATGCTGACTTTGCTATGTGATATTAATACTTATGTAGAGATAGGTTTTGGATCACTCATGAAAACCATTAATAAAGTATATGATGATATTTATAATTTATTGATGTGCAGGCAGGTCACCAAGAAGCTGTATGATTTTTTTCTGGTTGAATTTCCCACAATACCATGTATTAAGGGTCTTCCCAAACTACATAAAAATGTTTTTCCCCTCCCCATGAGACCCATTGTAGCAGGTGAGGGCTGGGTGACTGAAAGGATATCACAATATCTAGAGAGCGTACTAGGACCTATTGTTCATAATATTCCGAGCATCTTAAAAGATAGCTACCAGTTAATCTATGATATATCAACCATCAAGGATAAATTTAAAGATACTTCTTATTTAATGGTAACTTTAGATGTAAGGAATTTATTTACAGTAATCCCCAATGACTACGGCATAGAAGCCGTTAGGAGTATGCTATCAATAACAGAAGGGGTAATGAATGAACAAGAGCTATTGGTATGTACCTTATTGGACACCATCCTCAACAATAATGTGTTTATGTATCGTGAAAAACTTTATGCACAAAAGTGGGGGGTAGCAATGGGCACCCCCTGTGCTAATTCTTACGCGAACTTGGTGGTACATTATTGGGAGAGGGAGTTTTTATTTAGTAGCACATATTACCAACAAGTGCTACTATATAAAAGATTTGTGGATGACATACTACTGTTTTGGAAAGGAACTGAGGTGGATCTCTTAGAGTTATCAGTTTTCTGGAGTCTACTACTGATTTTTTTGAGATTTACCTCAGAAATCTCTGCAAGAGAAGTATGTTTCCTGGATGTTAAAATAACCAGGATGATGGATGGTGGTCTCTCCACAAGCCTATACAGAAAACCCTATTGGAAGAATACACTTTTATGTTATAGTAGCATGCACCCTAGACATGTCTTTCCTAATGTGGTAAAAGGACAGTTTGTCAGAATATATAGGTTATATAAAGAGAATCCTGACCTACAGAGGCAGCTTGATGATTTACACACCCTGTTTTTAGACAGGGGGTATAATGATTCTATGATAAATAAAGTTAGATGCTCCATTATGGATAATATAAATGAGAATACTAAAATTACCAGGAATTATGCGAATAATAGATCAAGAGGGAGTTATGATATCATAACCCCGTTTATTACGAGATATACTAATGACAACAGGAAAGTGGTGGACATAATAAGCAAACATTGGAGTGTACTCACTATAGATGCTAAAACGTTGAATATAGTGGGACGTAAACCAAGATTCAACTATAGAAATAGTAAGAATTTAAAAAGGCTATTATGTAAGGAACACACAAAAGATAGAATCAACAGATTAAATATAAATAAAATGGGTACTTTTTGCTGCATGAGATGCAACATGTGTAGATATATAACATTTGAACAACATTTTGTTCACCCTACCATGATGTTTGAATTTAAACCTAAGTTTTATGCTACATGTGATAGTAAGAATCTAATTTATTTAGCTACATGCACAAAATGTACAGGGTTTTATGTGGGCATGACAGCGAGGAGGTTAAAAGACAGAATATACAATCATACATACGATATCAGGAAAATGAACACCCAGAACGCGTTGGCCAGACATGTTAGTTTAAATGTAGGTCATACTTTTAGGTTCAGGGTGTTACAGATGATATTGCAGAATAAACGAGGGGGTAGTAACCTGAACCACTTGGAATCAGTTGAGCTTGAATGGATCTTCAGAATGAGAGCACATGCAGAACCAGGGCTCAACCAGTCTATTAGCATTAAACCAATACTGGATGCACGTATTTAGATATAATTTTGGATTCAACTATATATATATTTTTATATATTTTTATATTATATACTTTATATTATATATTACATATATTATTAATATTCTATCCATTAATGTTTTAAGAGGTAATGAATTATAAGCGCTGGACATGCCTAAGGACCCAATTTATGCCCTGGGTTTAGATGTACGTTAGTACACGTATTTTAGCAAATAGTGTTTTGATATATTTTATATATTTTCTTTATATCAGATAGTGTAATATGATGTTGTAAAGTGTGTTTTGTTTAAATATTACTTTACTTATCACCTTGCATTTTTTGTATTCAGGGTACATACACACATTTCATTATATATGATTCACTTTCTATCTGGCTTTCAAATAGGAGCTGGTTGCCTTAAAATATTGCTTGCTCAATCAATCAATTATTGAATTGAATTATTGAATCTATTATCCAATTATTTGGTTGTGCAGTTAGTATTTAAGAACTGTTTAAGAACTGTTTGAAAATGTGTTTGTGAAATCTGAAGAAGCATGCCTGTGTAGCATGTGAAAGCGCTTATTTTATCTTATTTTGTTTTACTTCGATATTAAATACTGGTTTTATAACATCATGGTGGTTGTGTCCAGCTTTGGTTTTGATACTTTTCTCATTGGGAATTACAACCTTCAGACGGTAGCAGCACTTATTTTTCCTTATTTTTCCTTAAACTACAGTATGTATTAAAGTATCCCTTTTTTGTCTATTTCTGTGTAAGATGGTTTTATCTTATTGGATGTATAAATGCCTTTGTGAACTTTATGGTATTTCAACAGTCCAAATCTACTGTGTATTATTTTAGTAAGCAATGCAATTAAGGTCTGTTTCCTCTGACCAGGATGATTTTAAGCTACAGCATGTATTAATGTCTGTCTTTTTCTTCAATGGAAATTGTTATGGTATATTCAGTGTCCTTGTCTACAATGAACAAATTATCATAATCAATGTCATTATGTTAATTGTTTTTGGAGCTTTTCTCCCCAGGCATCTGCTGAAAATGGGCTCTGGCCCAGTTGGACTTTCCCGGTAAACAAATGTTAGAATATGTCATGCAGGCTACTGAGGGGCAGTTGCTACATTATGTACACAGCCTCAATGGACAGTATCCTGTTATGTGTACTGCACATTTGCAAGTCTATTGGGGAATAAATATCCATTCACGAGATCTCAATCTCGTTTGCTACATAAACAGAATATGTTGGAGGTATAGATATGTATCACAGCGAACACCGCATCTATGACATAGTCTTCCTCTCCACATAAATCAAAATGCTTCTCTTCTGCTATTGAAATATCATTTGGATGAATGAATGAATGGGACACAAATTCACCCCTGGTTTAGCACTCTTGCCCCGCATGGAGAGGGGAAGCATGTAAACTTTCTGGTTTATCAGAACGTAAAATAAGGGCTACAAATTTTATGAGAATATATGGCTAAGATTCTAAAGATTCTTACAGATCAATTGCCTAGTAAGTACTTGGGAACCTATTAGCCTAATTTGCAGAAAGATAGTGTTACTGAAATACAATGTTGTCAAACGTCAGTGGTACATGTAAAGTGAAAAGCATTTTTTTCTACAAATGGTACACTGACATTATATTCAATATTTAGGTTCCTTCGTAGCACTAGAAATTGCCCAATCCACTAATTTTCATGACAGGAAATAAATGAAACTGCCCTTTTTGAATGCCTTTTTCAGCAAAGAAGTACTGTGAAAATTTATTGTCACACCCCTGACAGTACAGTGAACTCCACCCCACCCCCCACCATGAATACCTACTCTCCACAGCTTCAGACAGGGGACTAAGGTAAATTTCTAGATTATTTTTCATGGGAATTTAATCAGGTAGATCATTCTGTATTCTGATTTTCAAAAGGCAACCAATCAGACCCCAACTTACTAACTGTGATCTTACCGATGTGGACTTCACAAGAATCACCTTTGGCACAGTCAACTACAATGACAGTGTTCTTATTCATGGTGTTTTAATGAAAACATAGTAAGATGATTCTAGAAATACAGGGCACGTATATGTACATCTGACAAAACCTGTGAGTTTGTACTCCTGTGTTTTATCCTCCCAGCACAGTTTCAAATGTTTTAGAATGTGGCCCTGAACTTGCAATATAGTCACTTCATCAGAGAACACCAAGAATGTAATAGCTGTCATTTTCAGATGCAACACA
Organism: Protopterus annectens; assembly: GCF_019279795.1. Classification (NCBI taxonomy): domain Eukaryota; kingdom Metazoa; phylum Chordata; order Ceratodontiformes; family Protopteridae; genus Protopterus; species Protopterus annectens. The sequence goes on from NC_056745.1 coordinate 1,227,853,793, forward strand.
AAATGTATGTTTAAGCCCATAGACATTTTAGGTTTGTTATCCAAAATTGCTTTCTGAGCAAAATACACATTGAAAATGCAGGAGAAAGTTATTGAACATGGTTCAGGTGTTGAGTCATGTTAATTTGACAAATGCAGTCTTATGGGATTTGCATTGTCTAATATTTTCACTGCAGATCAACAACACAAAGATGTCATCACAGTGTACTGTCACTGTTGGCAGGTGTCATTTGACAGCATAAATCACATTTTTTCTGACAGCAGTTCATATACCCACTGGGTGATGGGCCATTGCCACTTGCAGCAGAAAAAGAGCTTTTATCAATGAATCAAGTGACTTAGGATAAAGCAACAGCCCAGTTACTAGAGGGTTGGCTTATGAAAGATAAGTTAATGCTCATATTATGTCCAAGTGAATGTAGTACTTCTTCACATGTTATAAAGTAACAGGAGTAATTCACACCATATCACATATTTTGTCTACCATTTCTTCTTTACCCATCATCATGGAAATGTGGAGATCCATTTTATCACAACAGCAACCTGCCTGAGATGTTCAAATATAGTTTATAAACTAGAAGGTTAAACTTATGAACTGTGGAACAACTGTTGAAAAGAACAAGTATGTAGATGCTGGTAAAACTCTTGGCATCTTCTTGGCCTAGAACAATTCAGGAAACCTTCATTATTGCTGCTGTGCCAGAAAGATGTCCCAGTGAGCAGAATTTTCCAGTCTCAGTAAAGTGATTTCTGGGCTTCTAGGATCCTTTATTTTTATATGCATATTGTATAGTGCATCAGTGTTTGCACTCTGTCACTGTGATCCTTGCAGTTTATCTCAGTGAGCTGCCTCAAAGACCAGCATTTTGTTTCTCTTCATTGTCTGTCATATTTAAATAAACCTTCAATTTGAAACTTTGAAAGCATTTTTTCATTTATTCTAGTCACCCCTGGGCTGGTTAGTGTATTTAAACAGTCTGCTATAGCTTTAAATGCAGTGATATACCTGCTGTAATTTTGGTTCATGTGTGAGTGGCTGCATTTAATGTAGAAAAATATAAATGTACTTTACTGCTGTTGAATCCTGGCTAAGAAATGCCCAACTCTTTCTTAATCCAAAGAAGACTAAACAAGTACTCTTTCACCCTAAAAACACCTCCCTTGTCACTGATCAGTTCAACATCCTTGTGGCTAATAACACTGTCATACAAATAGTGCAGGAAACCAAACTTCTGGGTATTATCATTGAGAGTAAACTTTCATTCGACCCCCATATACAGCAAAATGTAAACAAAACTTATCAAAAACTGGGACTCCTATATAGAAACAAGCATTACTTTACTGCAGCAACCAAAACTACCCTTGCAAAAACATTTTTACTTTCCTCCCTTCTTTACGGTGCTCCTATCCTAACTCACAAACGTCTACCCTAAGCAAGATGGAACAGTGCTACAACAAATTTGCAAAGTTTGCCAGAAACTCTAAATATCACATACACCACTGTAAACCACTACTGGAACTAAACTGGCTTGAACTCCCAACCAACTTGCCTTTGTTCAGCTATCCACCTTCCACAACCTTATTTTCAAGCCTACTGCCTGCCCTGCACTAGCCAATCTAGTCACACCTTACACAACAAATTGATTCCCTACAATCAGAAGACAAAAATCTCTTAGCGATCTCAAAACCTACAAGAAAACCACTCTCTGTACTTGTACTCTGTTTCTATACTATGGAATTCACTACCTCTAGCTACCAGGTCTATGCCTGATCTAACCCATTTCAAATCCTCTTTTAAAAACCATCTCTAAAATACATAGCTCTATTCCTGCATAAAGCCTGACTAATGCTCAGCTCTTCCTCTTCTTCCACACTAGCTTCATCCTCCTCTTCTGTCACATTTCACTTCCTCGTAGTCTGTAAGATCCTAACACTCTTCTAACTCTTTCTCTGTTTCTATACCATATCCTTAAGCTACTGTTCAGTCTGTAATGCCTCTATTCTTAACTCTCTCACTATCTTTCTGCATTACTAACTTTCTGGCTATTATTTCCCTAACTGAAACCACATTCTATTTTTTCATGTAACAGTCAATGTCATACAATGCACTACCTACATATTATTTTTGGACACTATCTACCCATAGGCTATGTATATGGTGAGAGTGACTATTATTGTCTATTATGTTTTAACTCTACAGAATTGTCTAAGTGTAGTATATATTACAATATCTTGTGGCATAGTTTGTTTTTTCAACTTGAAAAATAAAAAGAAAACCACTGTCACTGCCACAAACTTGAGTGTAAAAAAACACCAGGAGTCACAATTAGCCAAATTCAAGTTTTAAAGTGTTCATTTTTATTGTTTGGTGGTGTTGTTTCAACTTATTTTTTATAGTATTCCTAATGTCATTTGTATTGTATTGTATTATACTGTATTTGTATTGTACTGTATACGGACTTATGTAGACCCAGTTAGACTACTCTGGTAATCAAATGTCAAATAAATAAATACATACATACATACATAAAATAAAATACCTTGACTACTGAGACTTGGTCTTTTTGTCAGTACATACACAGACCTCACCCTGCTATATGTGAGTCAGGGGTACATAGTTTATACACCACAAAGTTTGCATTTGGTCTACTAGTAAAAACTATGAAATAGCCAGAGCATAAAACACATAAATTCTGGGGTTTTTTTTGTTTTCTCAGACTAGTAGCAAGTTGGGGTGTTTATAAACCACACCTTTACAGTTTTCATTTAATTCATGGCAGGATTTGTCAGTTACCTATTATATTCTTGAAAGCCGACAATGCTGAATCCGACATTGTCGACATGAGAATAGCGAAAGTGCAGAACGTTGAATGGGTAAACAGAAATCTCTGTAAGGGGAGATTTCCATTTACTTCAATGTAGTGCGGTCTCAGAGTTTGTATATTTAAGTAGCGGGGGGTGTGGGGGGTGCATGGTGGCCTGACCCCTGCCTACACCCTTTAGATTTTCTTTTTTTCTTTTATTTTTTCTGAACATTCAAAATTTTAATGATTCGATCATTAAAGGTCGACCTTTAGTGATTCGAACCATTAAACTTTCGATATTCTAATATAGACCCGGTTTTGTCTCAGTTTTATTAGACACTGAGTTAAATATTAAAGAATGCATTGAATTACACTGGGCTGTAGAAGTCCCTCTTTGTGTGAGGTTGTTTTATATATTTGTGGTCCGAAAATAACTTCTTCTATAACTATCTTTACTTATCTCAGTCTGACATTTTATTTTTATATTTGTTTACTAGTACACTGATCACAAAATTACCATTTGCGTGTACATATCGACATCAGAACCTTATCACACATAACTGAAAACTGAAGCAGCAAGCATGAATTCCACAAAGATGTGTGAGTATTTCAATGTGCAGCTACCCAATGTATGTAAAAAAACCTTTTATCACTTCCTGTCTCCATCAAAGATTTCTGCTACAGACCATCCCATATTGCCACATCATTTCACTGATAAGAGGCAGCAAGCCCAGGGTCACTCATTTTACTCTCCTTCACTATGTTGACCTCATGGGGTCCAGCTACTAGTCAAACAAGATCAGAAAGGTATTTATATGCTTCCTGCCAGTCACTTCGTATAATAACGCCATGTTGAGCTAATGCAGTGATACCTGGCGCAGGCAAATGTATATTTTAATATTCTTTTTGTGTCTTCCCCATCAAACCATAAAATCTGTCTCCCTGCTGTCTTTCCACTTTCTCTGTTGGACATAGCCAGTGCTAATCAAGGTGAGAGCCAAGTAGTCCTGGGCCATCATCCTGGGTTTTTCAGCTTTTTACTTTATTTTTTCTTACCCTACCCTCACTTTTTTTTTTGTAGAGTATATGTGAGTAAAGCTGGATATACAAAAACCACCTAAACGAAAAAGTTGTAATACCACGTCCGAAAAACCAATGACTTCAAATCCAGATAAATATACTTTTAATTCCACAGCAAATAACTAGTGGAAAAACACAATGAAAATAGCAGCAATAGTTTTGAATAATCCAAGAAAAGCGTTGTTCTCCTAGCGCCCCGGCCAATACAGCCTTTACAGAGTCAAAAGCTGGATATAGTTGTGCTTGTTCCCTCTGATGTCAACCTGGCAGGTTTCCTATCATTGCTGCTTTGATAGCACATACCTCAGGAACTGACCTCTATCCAGCATTATGTCAGTCCTGAAGTGGGATTCAACCCTGCTCATCGGGTAAGATGCCTCTCTAGTCCTGCTGGCCTGATGGTATTCAAGTCACTACTCCAAATCCAGTTATCATCAGGACACATATAAATCTTGCTTTTGCATCAGTTGGACAGATGGTAAATGCATTCTTATTTTTATTAAAATTCCAAATGGACCGAGTACCATACAAAACATAGAATATAACTTCTTGCGGGTGATGCTTTACAACAAAATATCTTTTCAGAGAATTACGTTCAAGATGGATAAACTACTAAAAATACAAGCTGATTTCATTTTTGTTTGATTGGTCTGACACAGAGTGTTTTCTGAGGCTTGTAGGGGCAAATAATTCTGAAAGCTGTCATCATAAATACAGAGACTCCATGACAGCTTCTAATGTGATCAGTTTTGTAAATGACAGAAAGAAAAAAAAAGATAGATACTTGATATAAGCAGATAAGAAAACAACATTATGCAAAACTCACTCAGAAGAAATATAGCATTAAGGCTTAGCCATTTCTTGAAATACCGAAAGATTTATTGGTAAACACCATAATACAAATCGAATTTTGTAATGGAAACACCTGATTAATGCAGCAGCCTCATTACCTGTCACCAACTTGCAGATTTACAGATTTTAGATCAAATATTATTAGTGCAAATTAAATTAAGTGAGTTGCTAACAGCGAAGAAGCAGATCAAGTCACTTCACAATCATCGCTGGATGTGACGAGGAAACTGATCTGAATGGGGATGACAGTCTGGTAATTATTATCTGGAAACAACTGTACAACCATTCTAAGCACTATTCCCTTAAAGGTAAGTAGTGAAGACAGTATGGCTTATTCGTTTACTTTTATTGGTATGTATGTGTGTGTATGCATGTCTGTGTGTATATAGGCATGTATATATCTATTTGTTAAAAATAAGAGTTCACTATTTTAATAGGAGGTCTCACTCTTTTACACAAGACTTGGAAAGGTAAAAAGAAATCATCTGCTGCAAAAGTATAAGGACTGTATGAAAAGAATAAGAAATAATGTTAAGTAAATTTTGATAACAAAATGACAGTACCAGAACAAAATATTAACAGAAACTTTATTAGGGAAAGACTTTAATCTGTATGAGGAAATTGCTTGTCAGGCATTGAAAGTAAAAGCTGTCATTCATAGCTCCAGGATATGTATGAGTAATAAGAATTCATTATGCAGATAGAACAATAAAACAGATTAACACAATTTGTGACTGCCATTTTGTAGTGTTTTGGGAAAAGAAAGTACAAAGCAGGATTACAAGTTCCTAAAATGCAAAAAAAAAAAAAAATACAAACACATAACATTATTAAAATAAAAAAAAACTAGATTACAATTACATAAAACAGAAAAATTGAATAGAAATGTAAATAGTAGGTATAAGATGAGTAGCAAATGACTTGCCATTCTTGCTGTGTACTGCACAATATATTTATGGCACAACAAAATCTTTTTAACAAAAATATCAAATTAATATAATATCAAATTAAGAATTGTGTGCATGGGCATGTATGTGTGTGTGTGTGTGTGTGTGTGTGTGTGTGTGTGTGTGTGTGTGTGTGTGTGTGTGTGTGTGTGTGTGTGTGTGTGTGTGTGTGAACCCTGAAATGGATTAAGTGGTTAATCAGAGAATGAATGAAAGTATTAATGTGAGATGTACAACAATTTGATCAGTTTCATAAGTGAGCATGCTTTCTGGGAAGAAATACAACTGCAGTGACAACAGGCAATATAAGTCATGGAGACTTAAAACAAGCCAATAGATTAATATAGCAATAACCCACGCCTGGGTGTGGGTAATGCTAAATTTACCCACGGTTGGCGTGGTTTGGTCCCGAGGGCGAAGCCCGAGGGACCAAACAAAGCCAACCGTGGGTAAATTTAGCATTACCCACACCCAGAAGTGGTTATTGCTATTATATGACATTATTTAAGAAAAGAAACTGTTACTTTTCTTAAATAATGGCATAGTATAATGCCTGTTTACTGCCCTTCCGCAGATGTCTGGCATCCGTGGCAGTTCTGATGTACTGCGCGCCTGCGCAGTACATCAGAGTTGTGAGCAAACAGCGGAGAAAGCAAGATCTCCGTTGCTTTTTAATCTCGCTATGTTAAATGAGTTTAACATGGCGAGACAGTTAAAATAAGCAACGGACATCTCCGTTGCTTATTTTAAACTGTCTCGCTATGTTAAACTCATTTAACATAGCGAGACACTAAAAAAAGCAACGGAGATCTTGCTTTCTCCGTTGCTTTTTTTGAAAACACTGCCTCGCTATGTTAAATGGGTTTAACATAGTGAGACAGCTTTAAAATAAGCAACGGAGATCTCCGTTGCTTATTTTAAAGCTGTCTCGCTATGTTAAACCCATTTAACATAGCGAGACAGTGTTTAAAAAAAACGAGTTATACTAATGGAAAAAAGTCCGGGCGACCGGACCTTTTTCCATTAGTATAACTCGATTTACAACGGGCACGCTGGCCAATCAGCGTGCACGTTTTGGGGGGATCATGGTATAATTGCAAATAAGTGATAACCAGCAGTTTGGAGATGAATGAAAGACACATATATATATTGGCATGCTGAATAACCTAAGAAAAGTGCTGCAATACGAGTATGTGACACACCAACTACTAATTCAAATACCACGAGGGAGACAGAAAAGTGCTGCAATACAAGTATGTGACACACCAACTACTAATTCAAATACCACGAGGGAGACAGAAAAGTGCGGCAATACAAGTATGTGACACACCAACTACTAATTCAAATACCACGAGGGAGACAGAAAAGTGCGGCAATACAAGTATGTGACACACCAACTACTAATTCAAATACCACGAGGGAGACAGAAAAGTGCTGCAATACAAGTATGTGACACACCAACTACTAATTCAAATACCACGAGGGAGACAGAAAAGTGCTGCAATACAAGTATGTGACACATCAACTACTAATTCAAATACCACTAGGGAGACTTTGCTGCTGGTATCCATAACGAAACATAATCCATGTAGAGCAGGACTGCATTAACCTTTCCTAGCATTTTATACTATTAAAGTCTATTATATATCAAATATTTTAAATAAAACTCTCACACCACTCATGTTTCATATGGTATAATGGAAGACGGCTTATGATGACATATTGGCTACAATGACACACAGTTTTGAAATGTGAAGTTTCACCTGGTGCCAACTCAATCCATAAGTGCTTCTTAACCATACATCCTTATTCATATGATTGAAATACTGCCATGTCTCCATGATGTGGTGAAATTACACAGCATGAGGTATACCACAATTGTATTTACACAGAATGAAGTATACCGGAGGTGTACATACACAGCATGAGGTATAGTGGGGGTGTACTTACACAGCATGAGGCATACCAGAGGAGTACTTACAAAGCATAAGGCATACTGGAGGTGTACTTACACAGCATAAGGCATACCAGAGGCATACTTACAAAGCATGAGGTATACCAGTTTTGTAATTACACAGCATGACGCACACCTGAGGTGTACTTATACAGTATGAGGTACACCGATGGTGTGCTTATACAGCACATAGCATACCAGAGGTGTACTTACACAGTACAAGGTACACTGGAGGTGCACTTACACAATATGAAGCATACCAGAGGTGTCATTACACAGTTAAAGGCATACTGGAGTTATACTTACACAGTACAAGAAATATTGGAGGTGTTGTTACACAGCGCAAGGCATACTGGAGGTGTCCTTACACTGTATAAAGTATATCGGAGGTGCATTTGCACAACACCACATAGAACACATAGCCCTCCAGAACACACATAAGCACTGCCTTCACATAAAAACACAAACCACACACCCACCTTTGTGGAGGCTCTCAATAAAAATCTACCCAAACACCAGAGACTTCCAAGGCAGAAACGTACTCAACCTCCACAACACAAAACTAATCATGAGACACATAACTCTCCTAAACAATGTGCCACTCAACCAAAGCCTCTAAGGCAAAACAGCAATCCCAACATAGTAGTCATAGGTGACTCGATAGTGAGGCACACTGATGTCCCACTCACTAGATTGAATAAGGAGAAAGTAACAGTCAGCTGCCTGTCAGGTGCCAGGATCCACCACATAACATACGCACTCAGGTCCTTCAACAACAGGTACAAATATAACTCTGTCATTGTACATGTGGGTGTGAATGACCTGAGATGTACTTCCCTGGACTACATTAAAAAAGACATGGAGGAGCTCATGGATTATGTAGTCTAGGCGGGTATGACCCTAGCCCTATGCAGCATCCTACCTTCAACCAGAATGATACCACAGTACAAGCAAAAAATTATTGATTTCAACAATTGGCTAAGTTTCTGGTGTCATTCTAAAGGGATCCAGTACCTGTCTGTCTGGGATGACATGATTGACAAATCTTGATGCTTTGATAAAGATGGCCTGCAACTGTCACCCCTGGGCTTCCGAATACTGGCCAAGGCTCTTGCCACCCCTATAGTGCCTTTTTTAGATGGCGTTCCAAAGGCCAAATTACCACCATAACAGCTACAAACAAATGCAATCTGAGGGTCATGCTGCTCAATGCTAGAAGTCTAAATGTCAAAATGCACTCGCTCAAAGCACTCCTTAAACTGGAGAACATTGAGACTTGTGCTGTAACAGAGACCTGGTTCAAAGCAGCAGAAAGCACCCCTGCACTACCAGGCTATAACTCATTCCACAGCTTTTGGCCCCAGAACTTGGACTGAAGCTCCAAAGATGATGTTTTTTCCATATTCATAAAGGATGAGGACACCTTCAGACTGGTAGCCTAATATAACGCATCAGAGATATTTCAGGTGCAGCTAACATTGGGTAAGACAGCAATTCAGGTTGTAGTCTGCTATAGGTCCCCAACCATGTCCCAAGACTCACACTCCACGTTTCTAAGCACCCTGGAGAATATTAGGGTCCAACCTAACACTCTCATACTGGGTGACTTCGACTGCCCCTCCATTAACTGGGAAAAGTACTCATGTACCAATACACTTGCCCAACGTTTCCTGGAATTCACTAATTCCAATGCCCTGGGCCAGCTTGCTCTTACCCCCTCTAGAGGTAGCAACATCCTTGACCTGGTTATTACTAACATGGGTGACCATTGCTCTACACCAATAGTCAACTCCTCCCTGGTTAGATCTGACCACAAACTAATCACCTTGGAAATCCACATCCCCCACCCCGCAAAGGTAACCACCATGAAAAACTTCTCCAAAGCTAACTTTGGGCTCCTAAAAACAGAGGTGGCCAACTTCACAGCATCCATGCAAATGGAGAGTAGCTGCATGACTGCCGAATCATACACCAATGCACTGTATGAACACGTAGACAAATGCATGGATCTCACCATACCCAATAGAACCAAGACACTCTCCTCCAAAATAGGAAGCCAAATTTGGTGGTCCCCTGCCATAAACAAACTCTACAACAGAAGGAGGAAACTGATGCAGAATAAGGTGAAGTCCCAAGATTGGAAAAACTCCCTATTAGCCTGAACAAAAAGTTGAGATCCCTCATCAAATCCTCTAAAGCTAGCTATGAAAACAGAATTGCAGCAGATAGCAAAGACAACCACCAGGCCTTCTATAGTTATGTAAAGAATCTCCATGGCAACACCCAGATTTGTGCTGAGCTATTGCACAATGGTACCTCCTATACCGAGCCAACAGATATTGCCAATATATTGGCCTACAGATTCAGTGCCAACTTTAACCCCCCAAAGGACCAATCACAATACCAGTAGACTGCCAGGCACCCAGTATGATTGCTACACAGATTAAAACAGCACTGTCCAAGGCCAAGAATACAGCTTCTGTGGCACCTGACAATATCCCTAGCTGTATTCTACATGAACTACAGAGTGAACTGGCACCTCACCTATGTGCCCTGTTCAATCACAGCCTCACCTCAGGCTTTGTCCCTACTGAACGGTGCACTGCTACAGTCATCTCTCTCCACAAAAGTGGAGTGACTACAGACCCTGGGAACTATCACCCCATTAGCCTGATGAGTCTGATATGCAAAGCTATGGAATGTATCATCATGGACCTAATAAATAAGGATATAGGGAATCTCTAAACTCTGGATCCCACACAGCTTGGTTTTTCTGAAGGGTAGATCATGCTTGCTCAACCTGGTTGACTTCTTTGAGTCAGTCACCAAAGCTGTGGATGAAGGCAAGGTGATTCATACAGCCTACCTTGATCTGGCCAAGGCTTTTGATACCATTCCCCAATCAGGAATCATAGAAGAACTCACTAAGCTAGGCATCAACCCCTATATCGCTAGGTGGGCTGCAAACTGGCTCACAGATAGAACCCACAGTGTGAAAGTAGCTGACTCCAAGTCAGACTGCTGATCAGTCACGAGTGGGATCCCACAGGGTTCGGTCCTGGTTCCTCTCCTGCTTGGTATCTACTTATCTGAAGTCCAGGCCAACACGAAGGGACTCTTTATCAGCCACAGTTCTCAGACAATTGCAATTTGGGAGCTATTATTAACTCCCCAAGTGATGTTGATATCCTACAGAAAGGCTTCACTGAGACCAATGACCGGTGTCAGAAGCATGGCCTTAAGCTCAATGTCAAAAAAATGTGTCGTCATCCCCTTTGGGAAAAACCCGGTTCCCATAAATTCCCACATCAATGGTAGTCCACTGAACACAGAAGGTGTTATAAGAGATCTGGGAACACAGGTTGACAGCAACCTCTCTTCTGACCACCACATTGCCACTGTGGTCGAAAAGCCTTCTATGTGGCACATCTCATTACTAAGGGTTTTGCATCCAGGAAGAAAGAGGTCATTGTCTCACTCTACTCTTCCCTCATTAGGCCAATCATTGAGTACAATGTCCCATTTGGCATGTATATCATGAAACACCTGGAACAACTGGAGAGGCCGCAAAAGTACCTTCCAAAAAGGATCCTAGGCCTTAAACACTTGTCCTATATGGACAGACTCAAAAAACTCCAACTATTATCTGTCTCATATCACCTACTTAGAGGCGATCTCTGCTTGACTTACAAAGCCATGTCTGACCCAGCTGTGTTAGAAATGCTACATCTAAAGAAATCCCAATCCCTCCACAGCACATGCTCCAGAGACCTCAACCTCATTACCACAATCAACAGAACATGCTGGAGAGACAAGTTAATAACCAAGAGACTTCCCATATATGTCAAACAGAGCACCTCACTGGCCCTCTTCAAGAGAAATCTTGACGAGTGGATGAAAAATAGAAAATTCACCCCGAGGATCACTCCAGTGGCTCTACTCAACAGAGGCACTGGGAACTAAGGTCATGTGGCACAATGCCAGGGTAATCCTATGGGCTAGGCTTGTAAAGGTTCCAGGGCCATTAGCCTAGTACACAAATATGAACTGATGAACTTACACAGTATGAGGCATACTGGAGGTGTAGTTACACAGTACATGGTATACCGGAGGCATATTTATAAAGCATGACATATAATTACACAGCATGAGATATACCAGAGGTGTACTTACACAATACAAAGTACACTAGAAGTGTACATACAGATACATACTAGAGATTTACTTACACAGCATGAGGTACACCAGAGGTGTACTTGCAGTGTATGAGATACACAAGAGGTGTACTTACACAGTACGAGGTACACTGGAGGTGTGCTTAAACAGTTCAAGGCATACCAGAGTTGTACTTACACAGTATGAGGTAGACCAGAAGTGTACTTACTCAGTATGAGGCATGTTGTAGGCATCCTTATACAGTACTTGGTAAACTGAAGGTGTACTTAAACAGAATGAGGTATACCAGAGTTGTCCTTACACAGTACAAGAAATACCAGAGGTGTGCTTACACAGTATGAGGTATACCAGAGCACAGTAGGAGGTAGACTGGAGATGTACTTATATAGCCTGAGGTATACTGGGTGTCCATACACAGTACAATTTACTGTAGCAGCTAGATGGCAGCAGGCAGATGATGGGGGGTACTCACTGTTTTAAATGTCTAGAATGAAGTACCATCATTGCTGTGCCCTCCCTCCCATTTAAGAATCTGGGGTGTAATGACCACACTTCAGTGGAATGATCATTAGTATTCTGCTATGTCAAGGTGTTTTGTAAGGCATATAGCTATCGTTAGAGCATTAGGCTTTACTATGTGATGCTGTGGGTGTAATGCTATCATTTCATGCAATTGGAATAATGTGCTTTCATTCCCTTTGAACATGAAATATGGAATAGAGGTCTAATGCTTTAATGCGTGTTGCAAAAAATGTTTATGAATCCTGGCCACAATCTGTAAGTTCCTTTACCTTGATATGTCTGTTACAGCCGCATCACTCTTCAGCACAGATGTATTTCGAGCTGTTGAGACTGCCAACCATGAAACATATGTATAAATCACATGAAAGTCATTCTCAGCTGGAGGTGTAGATCCCACAGTTAGAATGAGCGGAATGAGCGATGACCCTGGCACAGCACTATTTTCTTTTGAATGAGTCATGAGAGTTCAAATACTAAAACTTCAGAGCAACTTACGGATCTAATTTTTGCTCTTCTTTTTTGGTTTACATTTTTTTCAGTTATTTAAATACGCATAGATTGAGCACTGCTGGGGTTGAGTTGAACTAATGTTGCAATGGCCATCTCTTTCTTAGGTTGGGAAGAAACTGATAAGCTGCATATGAGATACAAGCTGAAAGGGATATTTTCTGTTTTCATTCTGTGAGTTTTGCAGAAAACACAAAGAGAAATGTCAGCAAACAGTAATAAAGAATGAATTTTCCTGATTTTTGTACTAGTGTGAAGCAAAAATTCATCTGTCAAAAGATGGGTGATAATAAAATATAAATTAAATTACTAAGCAGAGAAAGGCATGAAATAGTATAGTCCATGCGACCGAAAGATACCAAATCTGTACAGACTGTACATCTTGTAAATGCATATGAAAAAGCTGAGAACAATAATAAAGGGGTAAATGATGGAAGACAGACACAATGCCAAAAATAGTGAAATACAACCTCATATAGGTACCTTACTGATAAACAGCAAACAGAAAAGGACAGTGGTTTAATAAAGCAAAGGATAGTTGGGCTTGAGGGACACTGAAATGGCAGCATAACAATATGCAGACCTGGGTTTTGGCACAAGTGAATCCTGGTATCACTGGGAGCCTTCAGCTAAAGGGAAGCATCCAGACTGGCTATCTTAATTTGATATTAATGTTAACCATTATGAAACATCAGTAGATTGTGCAGTACTTTCTGTAATTAGAAAGTCAGATGGGTAATAACATATATAATTCAGTTAGATTGCAGCAGACTAGCATACTACTCTGCCATTAACAGTCAAATATGGCCTTGATGACAATAACAATTAAAAGTGAATACGTAGCCCTGAAGTACAAAATTAGTTATCTCTGCTGGGACATTGTGAGTCCAAAGACTGATAAATCATTTAATCTTGCTGGGATCGTGTGAGACCCCCATATGTGTTAAATTAGTTCTGTCTGTTGAGACCTTGTAAGTCACCAGTTGTGTTAAATCAGCTAATCCTGCTGGGATCTTGTGAACTTTAGACTGTTTTAAATCAGTTAAACTTGCTGGGATTTTGCAAGTTGACTGATCTGTTAAATCAGAATACTGCTGGGGTCTTGTAAATCAGCTAATTCTGTCGAGACACTGCTAGTCCTCAAACTGTGTTAAATCAGTTAATCCTGCTTGGACCTTTTGAGTCCCCCAACAGTATTAAATCAACCTGACCTGCTAGCACTTTGTCAGCTCAAAGACGGTCTGCACCTGTCTAGGCTTTCGGATACTGGCAAAGGCATTAGCCACTCCTACTGTGCTTTATTTAGGCAGTGTCAAAATAACCAACCTCCCAACAAAACTAAATTCCCTCTAGATAAACTGAAGGTACTACTGTGTAATGCTAAAGAAGAAACTGCACTGCCTGGAAGCACTCCTCACTTTGGAAGATGCTGGTGTCAGTGCAGTCACTGAGACATGGTTCAAAGGCATGAAAAGCACCCCAGCCATGCAGGGCTACAATGCCTTCCATACATTCAGACCATAAACTGAGCATGAAATATCCAAAGGAGGAGGTGTACCCATCTTCATTAAGGACAAGTACACCTTGAGACTTGTCAAACAATATGGCTCTCTTGAGCTACTCCATGTCTAATTTACTATAGGCAAAGCCCCCTACCACATCATAGCTACTTATAGGTCCCATATCATGAAACAGGAAAAGCATACCACATATCTGGACTTACTGGAGTCACTTGCCATAAAGCCCAATACCTCACTCGTGGGTAATTTTAATTATCCTACCATCAATTGGGAAACATACATGACCATAGACATGCTGGCTCAGAGGTTCTTGGACTTTGTCAATGCAAATATTCTGGAAGAGCTAGTCAGCACAGACAAAAGAGGCTCAACTATCCTGAACACAGTACTCACTACTATGGGAGAACATTGCTTCCCTTCCTCCCCATGTGATGTCCTTCTTGGTAAGATTGGACCATAAATCAGTCTCGTTCAATGTAATTATAAGACCAGATACCCCAGAAAGCTGAAAATGCTTAATAAATTTTGGAAGACAAATTACCTTCTACTAAGAAATGGAATAAGAAGTTTCAAAGCCCACTCGAACACAGATAACATGGACTCCTATGCAGAGGTATACACCAATGCATCGTATAACCACATAAGCAGTTGCACAGAACTGTCTGTACCTGACTAGATTAAAATCAGGTCTTGCTCAAAAAACAAACCACCGTGGTAGACCCCTCGTATACAGTCTATACAACAAGAGAAAGAAACTAATGTTCAAGAACAAGAGGGAACTAGTTCAGCAAAAGAAGAAATCCCTCTCTAGCTTAAAAAATTAGAGATCTTGTCAAGTCCTCCAATACTAATTACAAAGACAAATAGTCTCAGTAGCAAAGGATAATCACAAGGCATTCTTTAATTATGTCCAGAATCTAAAAGGGAGTATCCAGCTCTGCACTGAACTGGTTGTGGATGGCACCACCTATACTCAACTGGATGTAATAGCCAACCTGCTAACTGACAGATTTGGAGAAAACTTCACCTGCTGTCCCCTCCAGTCATCTTACAAAGTGTGCCTGACACCATTCCTCAGCCTATTGTCTCAAGAGAGCAGGTCATCTTGGTGCTGTTCATGGTCAAATACACATCTATGGGACCAGACAACATCCCAGGTTGCCTTTTAAACAACCTAAAACATGACCTAGGAGACCCACTTGGATCTCTGTTTAACCACAGCCTGAGATCTGGCTATGTTTTGGTGAAATGGAGGAAGGCAACATTAATCCCTCAGCACAAATGGGAACCATCAACAAACCATGGAAATTATAGGCCCATAAATTTTACTAGGCTCATCTGCAAGTCCATGGAAAGGATCATTATGGACCTTGTTAAGAAGAATATATGTAATCTCTAAACTCTGGACCCAACCCAGTTCGGATTCATTAAATATAGATCATGCTTGTAAAACACTGTTGGCTTCTTCGAAAAAGTTGCTGAGGCCTTGAAAAAGGGAATGACATTGCATGCCACCTATCCTGACCCAGCCAAGGCATTTGACACAATCCCTCACTCAGGTATTATAGAGAAACTCTTCTAACTGGGAATTAAAACCTACATTACCAGATGGGTAGCCAACTGGCTCAGTGACAGGACACATACTGTCAAAGTGGGTGACATCACCTCTGGCAAAAGACCAGCCACCAGTGGAGTACCACAGTATTCTGTGCTGGATCCCATACTGTTCAGAATTTATTTCCCAGAAGTTCAGGCAAACTTGGACGGCCTGTATCTGACCAAGTTTGCTGATGACTGCAAATTGGGAGCAATCATTGAGTATCACAATGAAGCTAATATACCGCAGACAGGGTTAAATGATTGACACCATAGACACAGATTAAAGCTAAATGAAAAAAAAATGCATTATTATTCCCTTTGGGAAAGTTTAAATCCCTGATAATTGCATTATTGACAGCACTCCCCTAAGTGTAGACCCAATGATATGTGATCTGGGTACTCAGGTTGATAGCCATCTGAACTTTGACCACCACTTGTCCGCAGTTGTAAGGACATCCTTCTATGTGGCACATCTTATAAGTAAAGGCATCGCATGTAGATGTAAGGATGTTATAACACCATTATGCTCATCCCTCATCAGACCAATAACTGAGTACAATGCTCCCTTTTGCATGTACCTCACCAGATACCTGCAACAGTTGGAGAGACCACAGAGGTTTCTCACCATGAAATTACAAGGTACACAAAAACAAGTCTTATGTGGAAAGACTGAAGGCCGTGTCACTGTATTCTGTTTCCTAAAGGTTGCTAAGGAGTGACCTGTGCCTGGTTTACAGGGCAGTCTCTGACCTAGCCCTGACAGGAAATGCTATACATTCATAAATCAAACTGCAGGAGTGTCACTCACTCTAGGGATCTTAACCTAGCCTCTGACATGAACAGGTCATGTCTTAAAACTCAGCCTAGATCTATGGATGGGTGACTGCATATTCACTCCTGGGGTGGTGCCCATTTCCTTCCTGGAAAGAAGGAAATTGGTATTAACTACCATAGTCCCTGAACTCTGTGAAATTCACTCACCTAACCACCGACAATTGGGGCAACTCACGATAAATATGACTAGGGTTGTAAGGAGGCTTGTAAGGGCTCTGGGACAATTAGCCTAGTAACCTCATAAGAACCTATGAAAAGTGTTAAAACAGTCAATCCTGCTGGAATCCTGTGTGTCTTCTGACCTGTTAAATCAGTTAATCTTACTGTTCATTGGTTCACAGGTTCATAGGTGTTTACTAGGCTAACAACCACAAGGGCCTTTTTAAGAATAGCCATGCATCCCAAATCTGTGACGAGTTCTGATACCCTTGATAAGTGTAAACATGGGCCTCAGAGATGAACTATTTACAGGCTACCTGTTGGCATCAGAGACATAGGTGGCAAACCAGGGATGAATTTCCGGTTTCCCATCCAATTGTCCAAGGTGCACTTGAATTGGATTAGGGAGGAACTCTGCTTCACATGGATGGGGAGCCTGTTCCATACATGGGGAAGTCTCTGGGATACATACCTATCTCTCCAGCAGGTCCTATTTATATCACAGGCAAGGTTTAAATATTTAGAATGGGTAATTCTGGTACTGTTTGTTTTGTGGATACGCAGGAGGTCCATCTGAGTGGGGTCTGATAATGCCTTGCATGCCTGGCATAGATCTCCCCTCAAAAGCCTGTAGGAGACATAATACAGGGATGGGGCCTTGCAGCGGTCTGCATAGGACATATTACTTATGCCCTGTATTCTTTTAGTGAGGAACCTCTGTGGATGTTCCAGTTGTTGGATATGCCTGGTTACGTACATACCAAAGGGGTATTGTACTCAATGTGATCTTGCAACTCCCTTGTATGTGTTTAATCAGTTATCCCTGATGGGACTTTGGGAGTCCCCAGACTGTGTTAAATCAGTTAATCCTGCTGGAACCTTCTGAGTCCCCAACTACATTACATCAGTCAGTCTTGCTGGGATCTAGTCATCCCCAGACTGTGTTAAATCAGTTACTCCTGATGAGACCCTGTGAGTCCCCTAACTATATTAAATCAGTCAGTCCTTCCCCAGACTGTGTTAAATCAGTTACTCCTGATGAGACCCTGTGAGTCCCCTAACTATATTAAATCAGTCAGTCCTTCTGGAACCTTGTCAGCCCCAACAGTGTTAAATCATTTCATCCTACTGGAACCTTGTGAATCTTCTGAACTGTTAAATCAGTTAATCTTGCTGGGATCTTGTGAAACCCCAGTATGTGTTAAATCAGTTATCCCTGATAGGATATTGTGAGTCTGCAGACTGCATTAAATCAGTTAATTCTACTGAGACTTTGTCAGCCCCCCTGATTGTACTAAATCATTTCTCCCTGCTGGGACCTTGTGAGTCCCTCGACCATGTTAAATAAGTTAATCCTGCTTGGATTTTGTGAGTTCTGCTCACTGTATTAAATCAGTTAATCCTGCTGGGACCTTTTGCACACCCAGCTATGTTAAATCAGTTACCCAGGCCATGACCCCCTGAGTCCCCAGCTGTGTTAAATCTGTTATTCCTGGTGAAAACATCTAAGCCCTTCTGATTGTGTTAAATCAGTTAATCCTGCTGAAGACCCACTAACTGTAATTCCATTGTAGACCCCTTTTTTCAAACCATAGGAGGCCTATGGCTCCTGTAATCCTGTTGTGAGTTCCCAGTTAATTCTATTAATCTTGCTGGATATCTTAACCTCTATTATTTCTGCTGATTGTTCCTGATGGGTCTATTAGCTTCTTGAGTTAATCTTGCAGTAGTTTTTTCAGTGTGTTATCCTGTTGTTGCTCCCTAACTCTGTTATATTTTTTGTGGCTCTCCTGAGACACTTATTCCTACAGTGACTTCTGTTACCGGCTAAATCATTCCTTACAGAAGCCATTTCTTCTATTAATCCTGCTGAAGATCTCTAGATCTAGTAACCCCAATAGGAACCCAATGTCTGTTCCTTGCTATGAGTCTCATCACCCTGAATGTCATTCACTTCATTAAGGATCTTGTGGAACACTGGAGCTGCTCATACTGAAAGATGCCCCTGACTCCTTTAATCTAGTAATAGGACCACTGATTTGTTAATTCTGCTAAGGACATCTGTTTGACAGTTGACCTGGGTCCCCTATTAAACCTTGTTGTTTCAGTCATTGGTTCTTTTAAGACCGCTGAGAACAATCATCGGAGCCCATGTAATACTGCTGAGGTGGGAGGGTTGTTAACCATGTTAATCCCACTGCTGCTGCTCACCTACATCAATTAATTCTGCATAGACCATAAAATCTGCAAACTTCACTCACCTAACATCCAGTTGGGGTAACTTGGGATAAATATGGCTAGGCTTGTAAGAGCTCTAGGGCCATTAGCCTTGTAACCTCCTATTAAGCTATGAACCTATGCTCCTGCATCTTTTAATTATGGTGCAGTCCTTCTGACTCTTTTAACTAAACTGCATCTTTGGCAAGATTAAAGTACAGTTATACCATAAATGCATTTTTTTCATTACAGAGTACATATAACTAAACTCAGATTAGCTGTTTTCCTTGCCTAGAATCTCAGCGATATTAGCTTTCTAATTGCACACCATGCTGAGGTTGCATGATATCTCGTGATACTTTTACTTGGGAGTTTGTTTCAAGGATTCTCACATTATAGGGGAATGTAT
>NC_056745.1:1227875871-1227973371 GCF_019279795.1 Protopterus annectens
AAATGCAGCCCCAGGATGGAAGTGTTTTCCCTGTGTGATCTTAAAGGAAATAGTGCTTGGTACAGAGAGCTGAATCTGGAAATACTGTGTGTATCTATTTTTGTCCCAAGTGAATTTCCCTCATTGGTGTCAGTGGTGAGGATTGAGACTACCTGATCAATGGCCCAGAAGAGGGACATCAACACTACATCCAGTAAATATGAATTTTTATAAGTTTATTTCTTTATTTCTGTCTCTGTAAGTTGAGCAGAAGAAGAGAGTTCCTAATCCTAAATAGTACAATATTAAAAGCCGTGTCAGTTACTTCTTCATGCCATTTGTAACTAAACAACAGACATATATAATACTGCTTGAATTTTACCACAAGCTCATGTAGATTTATCATATTAGTAAGATGTCTACAAGGGCAATAAATTAGTCTTTTGTGCAGTGTAATGCTGGCTACCAAACTCTCTGTTGAAATGCTAGGTAATGAAATGATTTACTCAGACTTTTTACAGAACTGAGGTGATAACAGTGGGCAATGAAATAATAGGCAATTAAATTATTTGCCTATAATTCTTTGAGAACCCAGGGGAGATCCAGTGACATCTCCGGCTAACTTTTTTAATAAAACATGTATGAACTATAAATAACTGATATTTAAAAAAGCAGGTAAGACTTTATTTCTCAAATATCAGATCATGTCATACACAAGAAACTATTGACAACTTAGTTTAATCTTAGTGCTGGGAAAGAAAATGGAACTGCAATTGTTTATTATTTTTACATTCTATTTCCTCTTCCAGTGCCTTTCACATTGTATAGTATGCTTCACTTCTCTGAATATTATCTTTTTTATGACATAGTCCCTTTCTTATCAGTCTCACCTATAACCCTTTAATAAATGTTGATTCACTTACAAGTTGAAATGACATTTATTGAAAGGTGGATAGCTTTCTTACAAAGGAACCAGGGAACCTCCTTAATTTCTCAATACAGAAACCTGATTTAGAGCCAGAGGGATTGAAAAATAGAGCTGAACAGAGATGAAGCATTTGCATTTACATAATGGAAATATCTGATACCAAGAAATCCTGATGTTACTTGAGAGGACAGAAAAAGGTTTGTTTTTTTTCTCAGGAGGTGGTTGCCCCCAGTGCCTACTGACCATCAGACCCTTTCTCATAGTTTCATAAGTTCATAGGTAGGTACTAGGCAATTGGCCCTGGAGCCTATATAAGCCTAGCCGAAAAGGTACCCTGGCATTCACCACCCAAGAAAATTATTTTCCTGTGCCAGTTGAGCAGAGCCACAGAAGTGATCCCCGTGGTGAATTTCATATTTCCCATACAATTATCAAGATTCTTCTTGAAGAGTGCTAATGAGGAGTTTTGTTTGATATAGATAGGTAGTTTCTTCCAGACTAGGGAACATCCAGTTGGGGTAACTTGGGATAAATATGGCTAGGCTTGTAAGAGCTCTAGGGCCGTTAGCCTTGTAACCTCCTATTAAGCTATGAACCTATGCTCCTGCATCTTTTAATTATGGTGCAGTCCTTCTGACTCTTTTAACTAAACTGCATCTTTGGCAAGATTAAAGTACAGTTATACCATAAATGCATTTTTTTCATTACAGAGTACATATAACTAAACTCAGATAAGCTGTTTTCCTTGCCTAGAATCTCAGCAATATTAGCTTTTGAATTGCACACCATGCTGAGGTTGCATGATATCTTGTGATACTTTTACTTGGGAGTTTGTTTCAAGGATTCTCACATTATAGGGGAATGTATTCAGCAGCAAAGTTGGCTCTAGTGCCACTACACTTGAAGATATATTTGTGTGTGTGTGTGTGTGTGTGTGTGTGTGTGTGTGTGTGTGTGTGTGTGTATATATATATATATATATATATATATATATATATATATATATATATATATATATATATATGTGTGTGTGTGTGTGTGTGTGAGTGTATATATATATATATATATATATATATATATATATATATATATATATATACATATATATATTTAGGATTCGCTGTGCAAGACAGAGTACCACAACACAAAGAAAGATTACACTGTAAGCATTACACAAATGTTAAGTATAGTTGATTAATGCAAACTATTATATGTGTTACAATTAAAATATATCTGAAAAATAAGAGCAAATTAGAAATTCTGACATGAGTATTCCCCAGCATAATTTGTAATGAAGTTTTGTAATGTTTTTAGAAGGAATGTATGTTAAAATGCATAATTTGTAGCTGTGCAATGGCACAGAGGGTAATGAACTAACAACAGTCCAGGCAACATAGGTTCTGTTAGTGGCTCAGGTATCTGTGAAGCAGCAGGGGAAGGCTGGGCATTCCTGTTCTTGGTAGGGGAGTGCATGCTTCTGGGCACTCCTTGTGTTAGTCCCATGATTTAAGCTAGGAGTGGGATGTGTCATAAAGATGGGAATAGGGAACCTTAGCTGAGTTGTTATTAAGGTGGGAAAATACTCTGCATGTCCCCATTGTGTGTCCATCCTTAAGGAATGCAGACTTGCACAGGGGGATTGGGGAATTAGGGTATAAGTGAAAATCCTACTGTCAGCAACATACAGCAACATGATGCTGCACGAGGATGCCTTAATCTTCTCACCAAACTTGAGCAAGGGTCACAGTAAGTTCAGGGGCATAAAGGAGTGCCCAGCAGACTACATGGAGGAAGAGATGCACCAGTTGCAGCCAGAGATTAGCTGCATGGAGAAAAAATACATACAAAATGCATATTATGTACAGTGGTAGGGTAACACACAGTAGCTGATACCAGCATTATAGTAATGGACAAATGGTCTGATTTACTATCACTGCTGTGATGATGTGAAGTATTGCCAGCTACGTCAGGAGAAGTAGGGCAGTGGATGTGTAACATATGCCAGCATAGCTAGCTGGAGTTTTGTAAAGAATTATATATCATTTGCATATAAACTGATTTGTACAGGTGCTTGTGTTGAAAAATATATTTGTAAAGCTGATTGTGTTAAAAATGTACCAAAAGGAGGTCCTGCTGGACAGAAAAGAAATACACCTGTATGTCAGACTGTATTGTTACTGTTGAAATGAATATACTGTAATAGAGGATACTGAGAGAGAAGAGGTTAATCTTAGTCCAACTAACTTTGAAAAATAGTCTGAAATTAAATTACCTGGTTTAGGCCATAAAGATTGTATCTTAAAGTTCTGATTGCAGTCAGAAACAAAATGTCTGTGAAAACCTGGACTAGGAATCTTACTGTAGGGGTGAATTAATTGCTACCCTGGAAGGATGGAAGTTTTTTAAATGGTTTTATAGCTTCTGGATGCTATAACACATCTTAGCAAAGCTCTATGTATGTGTGTGTATTATAACACATATGTGCTGGATTCTGGTTCAGTTTCTAGTAACAGGGGTAGTGTGTGAACCAGAAGTCAGATGACCAGATGCATGTGATATCATTCTGTAATGTAGCATTGACATGATGTTTTAACACTAGAGGAGACAAGTCTCAGAGCAGTGTGTTTGTGAAACCTGACAAAAAGGAAGACCACTCACCCACATCATCTTGCCTTGTTCTAGCAAGTGAACTAGGGGACAGTAATTCTTTAGATCAGTCAGGAAAATATAGTGAGATTAGTTAAGTATTGTTTTTCTGTGTCATTGTGAATCTTTTTATCTGTGTTATTTTTAATATTTCCTGTGAATACAACTCTGGTATTTATTGTAAATAGATATTTAGTTGTTTCATGTTTGTTTATTTATTATTAAACGCATTTAAACTTTTTATTGTGGCTGGTCTTTTAGAGAATATTTTAACATTTGAGAGTACTTATATTTAATTTGTGGCACTGTGGCAGCTACTGAAAGCCTTGCTGCATTGGTCAAATACTACCTTTCATATTAGTATTAATTTTACTCAGTATATTTGGACATCCTTGTAAGAGCCTTAGAGTAGCTGGCTTTGGAGTGTTCTGGTGACAGTATTTACAGTATAGTTTGGGCAGAGGGGGCATAACTGGTAAATCTGTGCTAGCCTTTCCTAAGTGTGTGTGTGTGTGTGTGTGTGTGTGTGTGTGTGTGTGTATGTGAAAATCAAATCTCAAAGAGTGTGTGTGTCAGCTACTTGGAGCATCGACACAAAGCACTAGTTTCATAGAGAGAGTGGTGGAGGACTTGGCTTGGAACACTCGGCTGAGGACTAAACTCTACAACTGTGGTCAGTGTGGGGTCTTATTTGGGGCCTGGCGAGAGAGAGGGAAATGCAGCCCCAGGATGGAAGCGTTTTCCCTGTGTGATCTTAAAGGAAATAGTGCTTGGTACAGAGAGCTGAATCTGGAAATACTGTGTGTATCTATTTTTGTCCCAAGTGAATTTCCCTCATTGGTGTCAGTGGTGAGGATTGAGACTACCTGATCAATGGCCCAGAAGAGGGACATCAACACTACATCCAGTAAATATGAATTTTTATAAGTTTATTTCTTTATTTCTGTCTCTGTAAGTTGAGCAGAAGAAGAGAGTTCCTAATCCTAAATAGTACAATATTAAAAGCCGTGTCAGTTACTTCTTCATGCCATTTGTAACTAAACAACAGACATATATAATACTGCTTGAATTTTACCACAAGCTCATGTAGATTTATCATATTAGTAAGATGTCTACAAGGGCAATAAAGGAGTCTTTTGTGCAGTGTAATGCTGGCTACCAAACTCTCTGTTGAAATGCTAGGTAATGAAATGATTTACTCAGACTTTTTACAGAACTAAGGTGATAACAGTGGGCAATGAAATAATAGGCAATTAAATTATTTGCCTATAATTCATTGAGAACCCAGGGGAGATCCAGTGACATCTCCGGCTAACTTTTTTAATAAAACATGTATGAACTATAAATAACTGATATTTAAAAAAGCAGGTAAGACTTTATTTCTCAAATATCAGATCATGTCAGACACAAGAAACTATTGACAACTTAGTTTAATCTTAGTGCTGGGAAAGAAAATGGGACTGCAATTGTTTATTATTTTTACATTCTATTTCCTCTTCCAGTGCCTTTCACATTGTATAGTATGCTTCACTTCTCTGAATATTATCTTTTTTATGACATAGTCCCTTTCTTATCAGTCTCACCTATAACCCTTTAATAAATGTTGATTCACTTACAAGTTGAAATGACATTTATTGAAAGGTGGATAGCTTTCTTACAAAGGAACCAGGGAACCTCCTTAATTTCTCAATACAGAAACCTGATTTAGAGCCGGAGGGATTGAAAAATAGAGCTGAACAGAGATGAAGCATTTGCATTTACATAATGGAAATATCTGATACCAAGAAATCCTGATGTTACTTGAGAGGACAGAAAAAGGTTTGTTTTTCTTCTCAGGAGGTGGTTGCCCCCAGTGCCTACTGACCATCAGACCCTTTCTCATAGTTTCATAAGTTCATAGGTAGGTACTAGGCAATTGGCCCTGGAGCCTATATAAGCCTAGCCAAAAAGGTACCCTGGCATTCACCACCCAAGAAAATTATTTTCCTGTGCCAGTTGAGCAGAGCCACAGAAGTGATCCCCGTGGTGAATTTCATATTTCCCATACAATTATCAAGATTCTTCTTGAAGAGTGCTAATGAGGAGTTTTGTTTGATATAGATAGGTAGTTTCTTCCAGACTATGGGAAGTCTCTAGGACAGGAATCTGTCCTTCCATCATGTTCTGTTTATTGTTGTGACAAGGATTAGGTCCCTAGAGTGTGTATCTTGGAAGGATTGGGATTTCTTTAAGTGGAGCATGTCCAACAGCTCTGGGTTTGACATAGCTTTGTATGTTAGGCAAAGATCGCCTCTGAGTAGGCGATATGCGATGGAGTAAAGCTGGATTTTTTTTAGATAATCTGCGTAGGGTATCTGTTTGAGGCTGGTAATCCTCTTTGTGAGGTATTTCTGCGGCCTTTCCAGTTGTTGTAGATGTCTTGTGAGGTGCATACCAAAAGGGCATTGTACTCTATAATGGGCCAAATGAGTGATGAGTAGAGGGCAACAATTACCTCTTTTTTCCTGGATGAGAAACATTTTGTGATGAGGTGTGCCATGTATAAAGATTTCCTGACTACTGTGGCAATGTGATTATCAAAGGACAGACTACTGTCCACCTGTGTTCCAAGGTCTCTTATCACACTTTCATTGTTAAGTAGACTATGTGGTAGGTCATGGGTATAGAGTTTTTACCAAAAGTAATGATAATGCACTTTTAGGCACTGAGCTTGAGGCCATGGCTTTGACACCAGGCATCTGTCTCAGTGAGGCCCTTTTGTAGGATGTCCACATTGCTAGAAGTTTCAATTATGGCTCCTAGTTTGCAGTCATCTGCGAACTTCATTAGTCAAAGACTTTTTGTGTTAGCCTGTACTTCAGAGAAGTAGATACCAAACAGGAGTGGACCCAGGACTGAACCCTGTGGTACTCCACTTATCACTCGTCTGAAGTTGGATTTGGAGTCTGCCACTTTCACAGTGTAGGTTCTGTTAGTGAGACAGTTGGCAACCCATTTTATGACATGGATTTATACCTAGTTTAGTAAGTTTATCTATAATTCTAGAGTGGGGGATGGTGCTGAAAGCCTTGGCGAGATCTAGATAGGCTATGTGAACCACCTTACCCTGATCTACGGCTTTGGTGACTGCTTCAAAGAAGTCTATCAGGTTTAGGAGACATAATCTGCCTTTCACAAACCCAAACTGGGTGGGGTCCAGAGTTTGGAGATTACCAATGTCTTTGTTTATAATTTCCATGATGATGCATTACATGGCCTTGCAGACCAGGCTTGTCATGCTAATGGGGCAGTAGTTCCTGGGGTCCGTGGTGGATCCCCCTTTGTGGAGTGGGATAACCATCACTGTGCACCATTCAATGGGCACAAAGCCTGAGGTGAGGCTATGACTGAACATGGTACTTAGGTGCGGTGCCAGTTCATTCTGTAGTTTGTGTAGAACGCAGCCTGGGATGTTGTCAGGTCCAATGGATGCTGTCTTCTTGGCTTTGGAGGGTGTGGTTTTTACCTGTGCAGCTGTGATTACAGGAACTTTGCATTCTTTCAGTATAGAGATGGGCCCTTTAGGGGGTGAGAGGGGGGGTAAAGTTAGCACTGAACCTATCTTCCAGGATGTTGGCAATATCAGTTGGTTCTGTATATTTAGTGCCGTTGTGCTGTAACTCAGTGATCTGAGTGTTGCCATTGAGACTGTTGACATAGCTATAGAATGCTTTGTGGTTGTCTTTAGAATCAGTGGCGATTTTGTTTTTGTAACTAGCTTTGGAGGATTTTATGAGGGATCTTAGCTTCTTACTGAGGCTGACCAGGGAGTTCCTCCAATCGTGGGATTTTACTCTTTCTTGCAGCAGTTTCTTTCTTCTGTTGTAGAGTTTGTTTATGGCAGGGGACCGCCAGATTGACTTCCTTTTTTGGAGGATAGCATCTTGGTTCTGTTAGGGATAGTACAATCCATGCACTCATGTAAGTGCTTATAAAGTGTATTTGTCTAGGATTCAGCAGTCGTACCTCTATTGTCCATCTGCCTGGGTGTCGTGAAGGTTGCCACTTCTGTCTTAAGAAGCGTGAAGTTGGCTTTGGAGAAATTTTTTACAGTGGTTTTCCTAATGGGGGATGGGGGTGGGATGTGGATGTCTAGGGCGCTTGTGGTCGGGTCTGACCAATGAGGAATTGACTTCTGGTGTGGAACACCGGTCGCCCATGTTGGTAATGACCAGGTCTAGGATATTGTTGCCCCTGGTGGGGGTTGTGGATAAGTTGATCCAAAACGTTGGAATTTATGAATTCCAGAAAATAGTGAGCAAAACAGTTGGTCCATGAGTAGTTTTCCCAGATAATGGTGGGGTAGCTGAAATCGCCCATTATTAGGGTGTTAGGTTGTACCCTAATATTTTCCAGTGTATCAAGAAATGAGGAGTGAGAATCCTGGGGCATGATGGTGGATCTGTAGCAAGCAACAATTTGGACTGCGGTCTTGCCCAGAGTTAGTTGCACTTGGATAATCTCAGATGTATTATGCTGAGCAACTACCTGGAGGAGTGGATATCCTTAATGAATATGGACACGCCTCCACCTTTAGTGTTTCGGTCCAGGTTAGGTGGCCGAAAGGTGTGGTATGAATTATAGCCTGGTAATACAGGGGTGCTCTCTGGAGCCTTGAACCAGGTCTCTGTCACTGCACAGATGTTGATGTTCTCCATTTTAAGGAGTGCCTCGAGTGAGTGCATTTTGAGGTTTAGACTTCTAGCATTGAGTAGCATTACCCTCAGATTTTGCTTGCTTGTACTTGTTACAGTGGTGAATTTGTCATTTGATCCTTGCCTAAAAAAGGTACTATAGGAGTGGCAAGAGCCTAAGCCAGTATCCAGAATCCCAAGGGTGATAGGTGCAGGCCATGCCTGGCAAAGCATCGTGGTCTGTTGATCATGTCATCCCAGGCAGACAGATACTGGATCCCCTTAGAATGACACCAGAAGCGTAGCAAATTGTTGAAGTCAATCATTTTGTCTTTGTACTGTGGTATCATTCTGGGTGATGGCAGGATGCTACTTAGGGCTAGGTTCATACCTGCCTGGGCTACAAGATCAGAGGGCTCATCCATGTCTCTTTTCATGTAGTCCAGGGAGGTACATCTCAGGTCATTCACACCAACTTGGACAATGACAAAGTCACATCTGTACTTGTTGTGGAGTGACGCGAGTGTGTGCATTATGTGGCGGATCCTGGCACCCGACAGGCAGCTGACAGTAACTTTCTCCTTGTTTAGCCTGGTGAGTAGAACATCAGTCTGCCTGACTACAGAGTCACCTATGACTAGAGTGTTGGGTATGTTGTTATGCCTTATGGGCTGTGGTTGGGTGGCACACTGAGTTTGTGGGCTATGTGTCATTTGGGTTGTGTTGGGGGGTGATGGTTGCTTGCATTTCTGTTTTGGAGGTCTCTGTTGCTTGGGCAGATTTTTATTGAGAGCCTCCATGAATGTAGGTGTGTGTTTTGTGTTTCTATGTGTGTGTTTTGGTTGTGGTGTAGGTTTTGAGGGACTATGTGATGAGTGTGGTGTGGTGCAAGTGTTTACCCTCCCCTCTTAACTGTCTAGTCCATTCTTGGGTGAAGAGAGCTTTGCTTCCAGTTTGGCTATCTAAGTGCAGCTTTCACATATAGTGAGAAGGTATTTATATGAGTATTTATCAACTGTAATTTGGTTGACTTTTTCTCAGTCATCCAAAACCACAGTATAAATCAGTCATGAATTCTTGTACGCACACAAGCCTACATATTCTGTTACTGACATTTTATTCATTATTTCCTAAACATAATTAATATACTTATCAGAGATCTGCAAAGTAGTACATCCTAAAATAGTTTAACGGTACATCATGTTAAGTGGGTTTATATGTTCCCAGAAAGTGTCCTTTTATGCTAATTACTTAGCAACAAGTGATTCTTTGGCAGATGTCTGAATAAAACACATAGAGATCACATGGCTACAGTTTAAACTTGTCTACTACAGATTGATTGTTCTGAAAATTTTATAGTCTACTACTTTCGAGTTATAGTATTTGCTCTTCGGAGGTTTGAGGGAAAAAATATCAATGATTAATCATAGACCTCTGACCTCTGGCATGCATGGTAAGAAATGCAATGTCTCTGGCCAACAGTGAGTGATAGCATTCTCACAACTTAGCCAGTCTTATTCTTTGCAAAAGCAACTATGCTTTCCGTGATCTGTAGATGAAATGAGAAGGAGGACATGAAAGTCTGGGATAAAAGGAAATTGATTAAGTACAGACAGTAGTATAGGATTGTGTCTGATGGATGAATTGGATTTAAAGAAGTAAACTGCAAAAGTAAAGCATTCTAAAACAGAGGGAGTAGAGTGTGGTAGAAGAATATGTCTATATGTCTATACACACTTTCCTCCCCACACACAAACACACAAACCAACACTACATACAACCAGGGAGGCAAGCCCCCCCTGCACCCCCCCCACTTAAATATACTAACTCCAAGGTTGCACTACACAAACACATGAAAAATGCCACCATACAAGCTACATTCCCCTCGCACATGCACATCAAAGTAACAAAACATACCGACACACACTAAAGCCCTTAAGCAAAACCCTTAGAACATAAACACTTACCTGAATCTCCAACTATCCATTAACACAGCGCAACACCAAAAGTGCTAATTCAACATCTCAGAACTTCTAGATTTTGAATTTCGCACGTCTGGGTGTTTTGCTATTATGGGCTTTCAGCTTTACGATCTCATATATATATATATATATATATATATATATATATATATATATATATATATATATATATATATATATAGATAGATAGATACACACACCATCTCCATGGTCACACTAAGACAAAGGGATCACTGCTGGTCTGATTTCTCTGGGGAAAACAGAGATCAGCATTGTGTGTTTCAGTGTCTTCTGCTTTAGGCAAGTAACATTCAGGGGATGTGATCTCAGTCACCTGCAGCTATGATGGCAAGTGAGAACTCATACTAGAAGCCAGTAAAGGAGTAAACCAGTGGAACAAACTTATGAAATGAATAATAGAGATCATTTTATATAGCAGAGCAGATTATCAGTTTCCTAAAAAATGTACCCACACACAGATAGACAGACAGACACACGCACATACTTTCTGTGCAAATTATTTGGGCCATACACTTAATTCATTAAAACTGTTAACACTTATCATAATACCAAAAATAGATGTCTGTTTATAGAAGACCAACTTACTTTCTTCTCTTCTGTATTAATCTCAAAATAACCTCATTAGATTGCACAAGGGAGGTAAAATGGGCTCAGTAATCATGTGAAGATATAATTGAAATTTGGAAAGAGTAAAAAAGAAAAAAAAAGGCTAAAGATGCTTAAAAATGTAATTTGCACAATTATTTTAATGGTTCAGTCAAAAATATATGAAATAAAAATATGAGAAGACAAACATGTAAAAAGGAAATAAGCAATGCCCTAAACAAATGTAAAATGTTCAGAAGTAGTGAAAAAAGCAACAAAAAGTAAAGACACTGTGTTAAAATATTGCAATATTTGCAAGTAGATGTGTGTGCTTGTCCAGCAAGTCCATTTCATCAAATTCACTGCCTAAGAAACTATAAACAAAAATTGTTGTCGATATAGGAGTGTTTCAAATATGAAGGCCTGCAATAAGCACTAAAATATTTATTTAGCATGTATCTATGTTTTGCATCTGTTAAAATTAAGTTATGAAAGTAAAAAGGAAGTAAAACAAAGACTTAAAATAAGAATGTATTTTAGAAAATATAATGCAATTCTAAGAAATGTTAAGAAAATAAAATAATAAATGTCACATTTTTGTACTTAAATTTGTGCTGTGCCAAATGAAAAATTATTTCAATATCAAAAATGTACAGCATGTATTATAAATATTTTGGAAACTATTTTTTTAATATTGAAGAAGATTCATTACAACAGTTATTTACTGTACTATGTAAAGTGTCAAAATACATATTAATAAAGAGTGTAAGGTAAGATACAGCATTAAAATATATGCAATACTATTTGATGTCACAAATGTATGCAAGCATTGCAATGGCATTCTAGGCATAAACAGTCTTTATATTTTCCATCAGAAATGCAATAACAGCCAATTCAGAAGAATCACTATTGCTAAATTGACTTGATCAAAACACCAAGTAACAGCATAATGCAGTCAAGTGAAAGACTTTGCTTGTGAAGAAAGCTTTAAAGCTATAGCTTTTATAGCAAACAGAAACAGTATGAGATACTAATTTCAGCAGGCATTATGTCTTATACTGTATACGTGGTGGGGGTAGCCTCTATGCACCCATCCACCTGGACCTCCACTACTGTTTAAGATTTACAACTATAAGGTCAAATAATGTTGAGGGGGATCTGGGGGCAAACCATCTCCTGGGGTTGCAGAGGGCTTATCCCCACAATAAATCATGATAGATGGTTTTGTTTTATTAGTCACTGCTGTTTTTAGTACGTTTGTTGTCACATTAAGGTTGTTTGATTCACTGACTGTCCATTTTTGTAAGATGTATATCTGGCAAGCATGTTTCAGCAGACGGTAGTGGTTAAGATAAATTTATCACATGATGTGTTTTGAACTCAGAGATGGTTGTAAGTGCTGTGCCAAGTTGTCCACAAGTGCAAAGAGAGAAATCAGAAATTTCTAAAGAACATGCATTTTTAGACTAAGAATATTATCCAATCTTGGACTAATCTTTTTTTTTCTAGTGCGTAGAATAGTGGCTAAGGTCTCAGTGCTACAGTTCCAGGGTCTAAGGTTCAAACATGACCTGTAGTTAGCATTTGTGTGGCAAGTGCATATCGTCAGTGTATCTGTGTGAGTTTTCTCCAGGTACTCGTTTTCATCGTGTCTCACAAAAACATTCTAGCTGTCTTGCTTTTTAAAAATAAAATGCCCAAATATATTATATGGATCAGAAATGGTCCAGTTCAAATTTCTGGTTAAGAAATAAAAATAAATATTCCATGTTTGCATATATGCCGCAAAGTAGCCCAGGATATAGAGCCTGTGTTTTACTAGAAATGCTGCCGACAAAAGAAAGGATAATTTATATTCAGACTGAAATGAGAACCACAACAGAATGACAAATAAGTGACAGAGTACATTATAGTGCAGCACAGGAAGGGAATGTATTTTAAAGGACTGAGAAGAGCAAGATTATTCAACAGTACGTTTCAAGGTACAAAGAAGTAAATAAACCCTAATATTGCAGTAGAGAAAACGTTGCATTGACAGGGACTACAATACCACCTGCAAGAGTTTTGGAGTTTATTTAAGCGACTTTAAAGAGAAGTAAAATGTACTTTTGCAGGACATTATACTTTTAGTCTTGTGCGACTTTACAGAAAGGTGTATTCATAATGGAAGCAATGGCGACAAGCTTTCTTGCTATATTGGCAGTTATTATCCAAAACCAAAGTGAATGGAAGAACAAAACAGTAAGGCTTTAAACTTTTAGGAGTTGGAAAAGGAGAACAGGCTTCCACTATGAGAGGTTAAGTTCAACCTCTCGAGGATTGGAATCTCCAAACTACATCCGCTCCTGAAAACATGGCCAACAAAACACACATCTTACTTACCCCCTGGAGCTTACATATACCAACTCCACAGTCACATTAACTTAGAGAAGTGGAAAATCACCCCCAAAAGGGGCATCACTGTCAGCACAACTTGACAACAGTGATTTCCTCCTAAGGAGCTCTGAATCTCAGCAGGTTGAACTTTGGGCAAATGACACCCACAAGTTACCTCAGAAAATAGAATATCCATGGAAAAGAAAGAAGAGCCCATTACTTTGAATTTTGCAGCATGAAATTAGGTGATGGATTTACTTCTAAAGAAAACTTTGCATCTGCTAAAGGAAAAATGTCTACCTTTATAAGCATAGCTGGGTTGAGTGCATTTCCTGATAAATGCCGCTTTAATCATTACTAATCTCAAATATGCGTAAGAAGTTTTTGCTACCACTTTTAGCAGTCTGCAGTACTTTATAATTTAATACAGTATAATGCATCTGAATATCTTGCCTGCATAGACTACAAAGAGTTATTGCAATTGCATTCAGTAATGAATAAATCTTTCTTTTTAATATTATTATAAAATATAATGCAATATACCAAGCCTACCTGGACCTGTATATGTTAAGGGTATTAATTTTTTGAAAGATTATGACAAAGAAATGTGGTTTCATAGGTGTATTGCAGACTTCCATTTAGAGGGAAACTCAATGTGGTATTGCAGAAGAACTGGACAATTTCTGAACTATAGTCAGTGGCTGTTGCTGAGTATGTTATTTCATATTTCTCAGTATGCTTACTGTTATATTTGTTAACAGTTTAAGTGAATTAGTCCATCTGTAGGGCCACAAGAGAAAGATAAATGCAATCTATATGACAATACATAACGCGTAATTCAACAATCTTCTTTAAGAGGAAACCACATTATTTAGGCAAAATTCACAAAAGCATGCGCAAACTCTAAATGCATTTATGAAATGGATGCTAGGATTGAACACGGGTCCTGAAGCTGTGAGGCAGATATAGTAACAACTGGGCCTCCATGCTTCCCAAGTCAGTTCAGTTATCACTGCAATAGCATATTTCAAGTAAATTAGAAAAGATTTTCAAAGATGTATGATATATACAAAATAATACAACGCAAGGTCCTCAGATGTTGGAATTGTTAATTTACTTTTCATTTCTGTAATTGACTTTAATGTTAGAAAAGTTACTTGTACAAACTAAAAATAAATATAAATAAAGGCACTACTGAGTAGGTTAACAAAACACTGTCAAAAACCAACAAACAATTTTAATTTTTATTTGAGTCAAATAAAAAAACTAAATCATACAGAAATTGAGATACTTTATAAGAGATAAAATAAGAGTTCAGCTCTATACTAAAATAATGTGGGAATGCTACATTCAACAACTTGAATTTTAAAGATTTATTGACAGTATCTTTATGCTTTGCAAATGAAAAAGAAATGGCTACAGTAGCAGTTATGGAATATCACATGACAGAATTGTCAAACAAATCTAAGTGCACTGGCAAACATAAGCTACTGCAAGATAAAAAACCCACAAAGTAACTTTTTATATTCTGTCCAGTTATCAAGATTTTCATAGTTTACTGCACCTAAATGGATCTGAGAGTTTGAAATATAAAACATAGGAGTCCATGTTAGGTATGTATGAGAAGAAATTCTAGAAATATTCCCAGATAGCAAATGTTTCAGATGATACTTTAATTATATGTCTACAACACTGTGTATTCTATTGTAAAAAAAAAAAAAGCTAATAAAAATTGAAACGTATAACTAAATAAAAAGGAAAGATTTAAAAAGACATGTTTACCAGCCTTAGTAAGTAAAATTAAAACCAATATGTTTATATGAGTTGGAATCCTTGTTTGATAATTAAATGCTATTGAAGTTATGGGAATGATAATTTAAATCCATGATATGATAGACTAGATTCCTTTCAGATTATGCATATTCCTTGGTATAATGTCACAGATGTTGAACATCCACTCTACATGGCTAGATGTATGGTTTAAGCCAAGAATGGTCACCAAACAAATCAGTAATGTAAACAAAATATGCACTGCCCTATTGGCAACAGTGTATTGAATACACCACTAATTTCCTTCAGTAATGTTCATTATAAAGTTTTGTATAGTGTGTGCACAAGACAAGCAAATGTAGCCATGCAACCTTCAAAGTACACTGCAATATCAGCTAACTGTCATGTAGTGGAAGCAGTGACTTGAGAAAATGCTTCTTTCTCCTTTTCTACTGCACACATCTGCATACAGCAAGAAAGTGCACATCTCTTTGTTCTTCATACATGTGCTTTCACCAAGAAATACATCTATCTCCTTGTTCTATTATATACATGTGCATACACCAAGAAATATATCTGTTTCCTTGTTCTATTACATACATGTGCATACACCAACAAAATACCTCTCCTTGTTATATTACATACACGCGCATACACCAAGGAAATGTATATGTCTAATGGTATTACGCACATACGCCAGGAAAATGCATCTGCCTTATTGTTCTATTACATACATGTTCACACACCAAGAAAATGCATGTCTTCTTGTTCTATTACATACATGTACATACATTGAGAAAAATGCATCTATTTCCTTGTTCCATTACATGCATATGCAAACATCAAGAAAATGCACTGTCTCCTAATTCTATTGCATATATGTGCAAACATGTCCTTAAGAGTGTGGTGGGAAGCATGAATTTATGACTTTTGCAGATAAATAATTATATATGGAATAAAGTCTCACCTATGAAAAGTGTGCTCATTACCAGCCTACTGAAAAGAACCTGGCAATGAAGATTAATTTACGGAGCCATTAAATCTGTCCTTTGTAGAAACATCATAACAGTAGCTGGTGTTAATAGAAAGTCATGACGCAACAAAAGTTCACATGGGGTCAGTACTATTTCTTAAGAAGTATATCAGATCAATAGCATTTCTTAGCTAAACAAATATTTCCTTTTTAAAGTTAGTCTGAACTGTGACATCCTGTTAGTGCCTTAGTAGTTTAATTTGAATTTAATAAAAAATGGCATTTATTGATCTCTACTAGTAAAAGGAATCAAATTTTTATTTACACTAACTCATTTTGACATGATAAAGAATGTGATTTTATTTTGTTTTAAACTGCTTTGTTGTAAGGTGGCTTTTCCTCCAATAAACACTTTAATGTTAAGATTAATGAAATATCACACTAGAAAAAGTCCAGTTTATTGGAAATTGTGGGTGACATGACAACACGTGAATTAGGACTGCAGAAATTCTAGAGGAACTACTTCATGTTGAGTTACTGAGTTGCATGACTGAGTCTACCAAGATATTTGAATTTACTGAATATGTTACACATTTGAATTATGCAGCTATGCCATATTTTATGTCACTGCCACATCAAACCTTCAGAGTACTGGTTCACGCCAAACCAAAAGTTAGAAGTAACTAGCAACAATAAATTACCACACAGACTGCACTCACAAGGGTATGGGCACAGAAAACATTCCTCTTTGAGTGTTGAAAATCACAGCAACCTAAGGCAAATAATACAAGCTATGTTTAAATCTTGTTTTCGCCCTCTGTTTCTCTCTCGCCCCATCATTGTAAAAGGCAGGGTATATTAAAATGGATATAGTCTTCTATAAAACCTACAGGGAACACATCTGAAACTTCCTGAACAATTTAAGAACTTCTATCCAGGTAAGGCAGCAGTCTCTAACATTTGTAAGATTCATGTTTTTTCGGGCTTCATCCGACGGGTGTAAAGACTTCTGGGTTCTCTTGTACATCCACAGCTTATCTCCTCTCTCTTAAAATACTTCTGTTCCTATCCTGCTATATACCTTCAAAATCCTGTTTTGTTTTCCCCTTCTATTCACTCCTAGACTATAATGCAATAAACTACATCAGCTCACTTCCTGTCCTTGTAACTTCTTAGCCTTCCTGTTCCATTCAACCTCTTACT
The DNA here is from genome assembly GCF_019279795.1 of Protopterus annectens. NCBI lineage: Eukaryota > Metazoa > Chordata > Ceratodontiformes > Protopteridae > Protopterus > Protopterus annectens. The sequence continues at coordinate 1,227,893,008 of NC_056745.1, forward strand.
ATGGTAGCAAAGCGGTTCTACCCAAAAGCCTTTGCGCCCCCTTAAGCGTTGGCAGATTTCCCCTCAACACCATCTTTACTTGCTCTCTCCCATTTCTACGAGTGGTCCAAAGGTGTACTGTAGCCTTCCACAGGTAAGCCTACTTTAGTTTAAATTGTTGTATAATAGAACATACAAACGCAGGATTATACTGATTTCAAATGTGATTCCTAATGCAGCTTGGGCTTGACTGCCATCAGTTGTATCTGTTCTGTGCCTGTGAGCTGATTGTTTGTGCTGTCCTGCACACGCCGACTCTATAGGGCTAATTCAAATTCATTGAGTGTTGTCCTGCACATGCTAATGCTATAGCGCTACCTTTAGTTTCATTTAGTAAAAGTGCACTATATTCTCAGCAAAGGATTTATTTTTGCCACTCTGCATTGATTACTGTGACTCCCGGTGAGACCGGGTATCATCATTTAAGCACCAGCCTTACCTGAATGGTACACTGTTTCTAGAACACTGCTCACATAGGATCCTACATAGCTTTCCATCAGCGACTCACTTTATAATTTTAAATCCATACTCCCCTTGTAACAAGCATCTTTCTGTTAATGCTAACGCTGTTTACAGCTACCCCTAACCTCCTTTAGTGAAATGTGTCCGTTATTTGCAAATAATTTGTTCTGCCACACCGTTGGTAAATTGAGATTCCTAGTGGGAGTAGTAAACTTTATTATAAAACTAACCAACCTGCAGATATAGCTCATAGGACACTGCACGTTGATCTCTCTACATAGCTATTTACCAACAACTTCAATTACTAGCCTCATATCTATGTTATATCGCCCTTCTAACCAGCATTTATTTTTTTTTAGTAGCCCACATCCTACAGGCTACTGCATAGCTATCAGGTGGCTGGATGTACTTTGCTGGTGTATTTCAATCCTATACAGTCGGGAAACACTGCAATGCTAGGTTCTGACTGTAAGCAGTCTTTAAAAGACTACCCTTGCTAGCGACTACAATATACTTGCTTACAGGCCATACTTAACATCGCAACTCAAGGTTTTCGATTTATACTGCCTGCACATACCTCCCCTAATTAGTGACAGCAATATGATGTACTGTATGTAGTTTCAAAAGAGCAGTCTGTAATTTCTCTCTCTTCTTTCCTGCACAAAAGAAAAGTGAAAGTACGTGATTACCTTAGCTAGCAATTTCTGGTTACTATCCTTTGGGCTGCTGTGTACTTGAAATTGTCTACGTTTACCCTGTACATTTGCCCTGTATAACATAGCCAGATGTTGTTATGTAATCTGTAGCTATGCTTGGATTAATGTTTTGCTGCTATACTACATAAAATATTTCTGTTGTTTTACATAGTATATTAATGTATCGTTGTCTCATGCTGTCTTTATTGTAAGCCAGATAATCTTTTGTTTACTGTGTTACTGCATTGCATTTTACTGATTCCACTACTCTCTCCAGTCACTACTTCATTGCTATTTTGTTACATCTTACCTCCACTCATACAATACTCACTTTTCTCAAACCTGACTCCAACCTGCCCTCTCCCCATCCCTCATACCACTCAAAGGTCTCCCCTCACTGAGAGTTTCTCTAATGCCCAAACAACCACCCCTCCCATACCCTACTTTTCTCCAAATTGGCTATAATGCTCACCTACCCCCAATTACTTACCACTGACACTCATCCAGTTTTATGAATCCTCTTCTCCCACATCTCTCACAACTTATTATTTGTCTTTTTTTCTAGGATTATCCAGCTACTTCAGCATTCTTATCTCTCTCTGGCCCTTTCTGACTGAAATACCTGCAGTCAAGTCTCTCCCAAAATATATTCCTTCCAGTGTGAAATCACTTAGGTATGTCCACCTTATCTGAAATAAAGTAAAACTGCTATAACCATTCTAGGATAACCCCATGGTAGCTACTCTCTACCTCACCAGTAAACCGCTCCTTGTTGTTTCCCTTATCTCTGTACTTGTCCTGCTCTCCCCGGGTCCCTACTTCCCATTTCTACTGTTGTACTTATATCTGAGTTTTACCTCTTTGTCTCCTAGACCTCTCATCCTCATAATCTGCCTCCCCTATCCAGCTGCATACCTTACCTCTCCTGTAACCCCCCCCCAGCTATCTCTTCCTCCTATTATACTTCTATGCCCTACCTTTACTCCCACTGAAACCACCTCAGGTCTGTTAACTCTGATTCTCAAGCTGAAACCTCCACCCTCTCCTGCTCACATACCTTCTATCTGATTGTTATCTGGGCTTCATATGACGGGTGCAGCACCTCCATTTGCCCTCGCTACACTCGGGCTCACTTCGCTCCCCTACCCTACCCCCATTCCCACCCACCACATTACAATTTCCTTTATACCAACCTCTCCCTCCCCTTCCTGTTCCACCAGCCTCACAAACACCACTTCCTGCAACTTAACCACTCCCACCCACAAAATCTGTCAATCTTCACTATCTTACCTCATACCATTTAGTAGCTCCCCATAGTGGTCCAGTATATCGAACTCTGTCCAGTATGCATTACCTTCTTATTCCCACAACACTCCTCTTCATTCTATCCTCCATGACCACTTACCACTTCTTTCTTCAAAACCCACCCTTATGCTCTCCTACCTCCACATATTATCCACAAAACATCTTTCCTATCAGTTATACTATCTCCCCAGCTCTATTTACCTCTACCACCATATGTCTATTTAAACACTCCATCCTCCAAGTCCATACACCTACCTATAAGACTAAGTCAGTGCTATATAAACTCCAACTGCATACTGCCACACTTTCTATTCTTAGAAAAAACCTACTCTGCTCTGGAGACATCCATCCCAATCCAGGCCCAACTCCCAATCATACTTACCTGACACCTACCAGACCCATCCCCTCCACAAACTCCACACAAATTCCTCCCCATCCACAACAGCATGTACAGAACCTAGCCCCATCACAAAACCTGACTATTCTCTCACTAAATATTCAGAGCCTAACAAACAAAGTCACTGAGCTCCACAGTTGGATGGCTCATACTACTACGCACATTCTCCCCCTATCAGAAACTTGGCTAAAGCCACAAATCTCCAACAGCAAAATACTTCCACCTGTCTATAGTATATTTTGCTCTGATAGACTTACTAAAAAGGGAGGTGGAGTTGCTATATTATACTCCAACAGCCTAAATATCAGCAGAAGTTTTAATACTAAACTGCCATATGAACCTTCAAAAGAAATTTGCTGTTGCTTCTACCTATCTTCCTCCTGGTAAGAATTTACCCATCCTTGAAAACATTCTATCCTGGTTCTCCCAAACCACACCATATGAAACCCTTATACTAGGTGATGTCAATACTGACTAGTCAAAACTCATTACTGACTCACCTCCACTCAGTATCCACCTATATGGCTTTCACCAAATGATCTCATCCCCCACTTGCTTGCACAAAACATCATCATCAAGTACTACAATCTACTGGATTCTTACCAACTCTCCCCACCACTACCATAATCCCACCACCTTACTTGACTCCCTTAGTGACCATCTCCCTACCTCTATCTTAAGATACTACTCTCCAGCGCCAAAACCACACCTAACTAGAGACTGTCAGCAACTATCCAATTTCAATTCCACTAAATTCAACTCTATTCTCTCTAGTATAGACTGGACCATCCTAAAACAAATCCCACTAGACGATGCTGTAAGTATGTTTAACAACATATTTCTGAATACTCTAGACTCCCTAGCTCCTTCTAGGAAAATCAGAATTAAATCAAATTTTGCTCCATAGCTATCTAAAAAAACAAAGTCACTAATGAAACAACAGGACAGTGCTTGGAAAGCCTGGACTAAAACAAAAGACCTCCCCCTCCTTCATAAATATATATAACTAAAAAACCTATCAGAAAAACATACTACATTAGATAAAAAAATCCTACTACACCTCTGCACAGCTAAGCAACTCATCTAACCCTCGTAAATACTGGTCTACCCTGAAAAAAATCCTCTACCCAGGCAGACCTTCTAACCCCTCCCCCTATCCAGACTCATCTCCTGTAGAAACCGCTACCCTCCTAAACAAACATTTTATTGATACCATCCAGACTCTCATACCCACTAAGCCAAACTTAACTTCACAACCTACAGCACCAACACTCAAACCTCAACTCCTTTCAGCCCATTTCTACCTCTTATATTAAATCTTTTCTTCTTAAGATCAAACCCTGTTCTACCTCCACAGACAAATTACCACCTATCTTCCTTAAACTTGCTGCTGACACTATTGCCTACCCTGTCTCTGTACTAATAAACAGATCAATTCTTGAATCAACTGTTCCTACTTTGTGGAAATCCTCCTTCACTATACCATTACATAAAGGAGGGAACTCAAATGACCCCACAAACTACTGACCCATTTCCATTCTACCCCCCACCAAGATACTAGAAAAATGTATTCACATACAGTTTCTTAACCACCTCATCAAACACAACCTACTCACCCCCACCCAACATGGATTCCGTCCCAACCACAGTACTACCACTGCCCTCCTTTCCTTCACTCACACTATTGCAGAGGCAATGGATAACAATAAGCTTGTCTATTGTCTCTTCCTTGACCTCTCAAAGGCTTTTGATACTGTTTCTCATCCTTTACTGCTATCCAAACTCTCAAACCTACATCTATCCACATCCTCCCTAGCATGGTTCACCAGCTACCTAACTGGAAGGCAACAATCTGTCAGATGGCTCTCATCCATCTCCCCCTTACTTCCTACCCCCACTGGTGTACCTCAAGGCTCCATCTTAGGTCCCCTTCTGTTTAATATATTTACCAATGACCTGTTTACCTTCTGCAAAGAGTCTTCCCTCATACAATATGTTGAAGACTCTACACTTATATCTATCTCCAACAACATCTCCAAGCTCCATATCCTAATCCAACAAGCCTTTCTTTCCACTGAGCAATGGCTATCTGACAACCAATTGATTCTAAACCCCAAATAGACTAAGCTCCTGCCCTTCCCCGATCTCTTGCTCATCATAAATCATCATTTTTCATCAAATCCTCAAGCAACACAACTATTCAACCTGATACCCATACAAAACTACTTGGGGTCATAGTAGATGACAAACTTCAATTCAACCTCCACTTACTCCAATGCATAAAGAAAACACATCAAAAACTAGGTCTACTTTATCAAAAGAAAACGTTTCTCACCGCAGAGGCTAAACTGACACTTGGACAGGCACTACTCCTCCCCTCCCTCTTTTATGCCACCCCTGTTCTCACCCCAGAGGCTAGACTGACACTTGGACAGGCACTACTCCTCCCCTCCCTCCTTCCTTTACACCACCCCTATTCTCACTAACATACAAGTCATCACCCTGAATAAACTCCAACAAACCTATCACAAAATAGCTAGATTCATCACCAACTTGCCATACAACACACACCACTGTATTGCATTAAACTCTCTCCAATAGCTGGAACTCCCCCAACAACTGCTTCTATCTCAAGTTCAAATACTACACTCTATTCTCTATAAACCCTCTTTCTGTCCATCTCTCTCACCCTTAGTCTCCACCTATACACCATCCCGGACCCTCTGTACATCAAACCAACAGCTACTAGACACCAAACAAATCTATTGGGAAAATACTCTATAAACATACTGTCACCAATGCCTGGAACAAACTCCCCCTTAGCCTATGGTCCATTACCCACTACACCCAGTTTAAAAATGAACTAAAAACTTTTCTACTTAACTCCAAGACTTGCTCTTAACATGAACTCACTTAGACTCCTTCTCCTGTCTCACACTTTTCTACACATCATTCTCTTAAAAAAAATGTTGATGATAGAACTTCATGTATGTATTTTATGTATTAACAGCTTTGTAATTGTTCTTTTCTGTACTCAACTTTGTTATTGTTTGTACTCAACTTTGTTATTACTAACAGCTTTGTAAATCCTTCAGCTATGTTAGTACTATACTTCTGCATGCAATCAATGTACAATTATGCAATTTTCTGGAGCTTTTTTCCTCGGGTTTCCACTGAAAATGGGCCAAAAGCCCAGTTGGACTAACCCAGTTAACAAATGACAATAAATTAATAAATAAATAATGAATAAAATAAATAAATGTTATTATTTTAAAAGGCTGTTATCACATCTGTTTGCATTCTTAAGTGGTTTTCAGTTTGTAAAAATTCTGTTCTAGAAAAATAATTAATTTTTAGGACTAATCTACCTATCATTTTTCTAGCAATGTAAGTCTGTTTACCCAATTCATTTTTTACTCTTTAGGAGAGAAATTAATTTACATTTGCATTTTTATAAACTAAGTATACTGAATAAGGTTCCCCTTATATCTTGTCAAGCTTAAACTGGATGAAATGCAATCTAGTCAAATTCAGCTCAACAAAGTTAAACTTCCAGATCACTGTTTTCCATAGGAAATCACTGACACTAACAGCAATTCCTTTCTTTTGGGAGATTTCTCCCTTATTTGTGCTTTTGAACTATTGAGATGGCATATATAAGTTTGGTGGTGGTTTGCAGTCGACTTATTTGTAATTGGGGAGAGTGGACAGCAAGCCTTCTTTAAATAAATGCTTTGTTATTTGATTTTCATTGAGATGAGGTTATGACCACTGTTTTCACTCAGATGTAATAAAATATGTTTATAACTCAATGACTAATAACGGAATTACTGCACAATTTTGGTAAACTAATTTACTATTTTGTTATATAAGCTGAATACTTTTTTAATTTTAAATGCAAAACAGGATACAATGAAACTATATACACTGAATATGTCTCTTGTCATTGACTTTCATCTTACTTATTACGGTATCTTTAAAAAAAAGAAAATACAAAATAGCAGTTTATAATGCCTTGAGTTCCAGAAAAGGGATGTAGTGCTTACAGTTTCTTTGACTAGGCATTGCTTCGGCTCGTAATGGCAAACTATAAAATACATAAAAGAGACAGATGAAAGACACAATCATCCATACATGTGTGTGTGTGTGTGTGTGTGTGTGTGTGTGTGTGTGTGTGTGTGTGTGTGTGTGTGTGTGTGTATGTCTTTGTGCATTGTGTGTGTGGGTGTATGTCTGTGTGCATTGTGTGTGTGTGTGTGTGTGTGTGTGTGTGTGTGTGTGTGTGTGTGTGTGTGTGTGTGTGTGTGTGTGTGTATGTGTGTGTGTGTGTGTGTGTGTGTGTGTGTGTGTGTGTGTGTGTGTGTGTGTGTGTGTGTGTGTGTGTGTGTGTGTGTGTGTGTGTGTGTGTGTGTGTGTGTCTTTGTGCTTGTGCATTGTGTATGTTCTCCTATGCTAGAAAGTTAAAGTAGAATGTATAATACAATGCTGCTGGAAAAGTGCTGTTGTCAGATCATCTGGAGTGAGCAGTCTGGGGTCTGACAATCTGCAGTGTAGAAAACATATGTGGTTTGGCTGTAACCTGCCAACTCAGTGAAGTGCTTACTTGCAGGAATGTTCTTGAAAAATGTATTCACCAGTATATGGAACAAGAAGTGTTGCCCATACAGTGTGTATAATCATGATATGATGGGGAGTGTTGGCATTAGAACTGTTTACCTGAGTGTATCTTGACAACCTAGATATCAATAGTCATCTCTGGCAGCAATATTTTGGAGCATTTGCACTTTAAATGTACCTGTATTAACCCTAATTATACCTGTAACAAAATATTTTTTACCACTAATATACATATAGCAAAAAGTAGGTCTGAAATTTCACTGAAAATATTTAATATCTTTAATCTCAAATCTGACTTGCATATACAAATTTGCATAAGAAACATCTAGGGATGCTTTATATAGCCAAAAAATGTTTCCACCAATGGAACTAAGGCTACATTTTCCACCACTTATCTCTTCCCCCTCACTTCTTCATGCTACTCCCATCCTTAGTAACCTTTAGGCATCAGAAAAAAGAAAACTTGAAAAATGCTGTATCAAAGTGGCTAAATTTGTAGTGAATTCCCCTTTCAGACACCACAAATGTGTAGCACTAAAAAGCCTAAATTAATTATAACTACCCTGTCAGCTAACATATACACAACTTCTTACCATCTATAAAGTTATCCAGCATCCATCTGCTCGTCCAGCACTGAGTAACATTCTATACAATTACGTTTCCAGTTGGTCATTACAATCCAGTGATCAAACAAGCCTGACTGTCTACACACTTTTCCTGCCTGTCTACAAACTTTTCAGATCTGCTGGGCACTGTCTATACTTGTACCATGTTGCTAAAACTTGGAACTCCATACCTGGATCCATCAAGTCAATACCATTCCTCCCATCCTTCAAAACCATTCTGAAAGACTTTTAGCCAAAAGCTGTATCTGTTCTTGCTTAATACCAGGATAAATTATATCCTAAAATTTGAACTAATATCTACTGACATTTAACAACTTCTCACTTTCCCTTCTTCACTCACTGTCTGACTTCTTTCAATTTCTCTTTACTGGTTTTCTTACTAAATATACTATAAGTGTGTTTTTCTTTCACTTCATTTTGCAACTCTTGGTTGTATTATACTAACTTACCTTTAATTTCTGTATAAACTGGCTAAAATTTCTCTGAATATTAAATGATTGTCATATAATATGTTTCTATTCTTAACCAGTGTTTTCACGGTCTGTTTAATTTGGTAAAATTATTTAAACTGTTGTTTTTGTATTCGTTTTAAAGATTGCAAAATTGTTGTCCTTAAAATGTTTCATAACACTTTGGAGCCTTTCTCACAAGGCCTCCACTGAAAATGGGCTTTTTTGCAGTCAAGACTGGTGTTGGTATTTTGAGGGGCCCCAGCAGATGTCAATTTGGGGGTCCCTGGACATTTCTGTTTAAATATAACCCTGTCACTGCCACCAATCCTAAGCAACATTTAAATTCATACTGCAGAGTTTTAGGAGTAGTACGCACAGACTGAACTTTAGCTACAATGCTCTTACATTATGGCAGGCCTGTGTACCACACTATGTTGCTCTTCTCCCAGAGGGACATTCATAGTTAGCAACATTTAGTTACAATGATAAATTACAGCATCTCTATGTACAGGGCTGGACTTCAGTGAAGTGGTGCCCTAGGTACTGCCTACTGTTTCATCTCTCTTCCCCTCCACACACACACACACACACACACACACACACACACACACACACACACACACACACACACACACACACACACACACGACCCCCCCCCCCATGTCGGGCTCTGTCCATACCATGCACATTTCATTTTTGTTCATTTTTCTCACATTTTACCTTACTCATTTGCACTTTCAAGAAGCCATGACTTTCTTTATGCTCAGGAGTACATTTTAAAGTTTATTTTCTTTTTACAGAACCGTTTTTATCCAATGATGGCTTGAGCAGAAATTATAATGGTCTCAAACAGATGCCATATACTGCTCGGTTAAAAAAACTCCAGCTCTATTCAGTTGCATACCGCCTACTTCGAGGCGATCTATGCCTGACATACAAAGCTATGTCAAATCCAAAATTAATGGACATGCTCCACCTCAGTAAATCTAAATCCCTTAGAGCCACAGGCTCGAGGGACGTGAACCTCAGCACAGAAATAAATAGAACTTGCTGGAGGGACAGGTTCATAACCCAGAGGCTCCCTTCGCTCTGGAATAGAATTCCAGTTCATGTGAGGCAGAGCACCTCACTGAATCTCTTCAAGAAGAATCTCGATAAGTGGATGGGGGATCGTAGGTTTGTCCCAGGGATTACTCCCGTGTCACTATTAGACAGAGGCACAGTAAACTAAACCTTAAAAAGGGCACAGTATACTCAAATCAAGGGGTGGCGTAAGCCATACAGAATCGGGCTAGACTTATAATTGCCCCAGGGCAGATAGCCTAGTATGAACCTATGAACCTATAACTAAGGAAAGATATCCAGTGTTGCTCTTCAACTTTAGTTTTTCTTTCATCCTTTCAACATACCTTTCATGACCATGAAAGCAGGGTTGTAACAGTTTAAGAAATAACTTAGTTAAGCCGAGGTCCCCAGAAGCCAAAGATTATAAATGCTCTAGGATGCATTTTAGATCATTTACCTAACCTTTTAATCCATTGGTAGCCTGTCGCCTCACAGTAAGATGCTGTCCAGTTCGATTCACAGCTAGAGCATCTTCTGCGTGGAGACATGCGTGAATGGGCATAACTTCGTTGAAGGTTGTTCATCAGGGTTGGTAACTCGGCACGTAAAAATCAACTACCAATCATTAGCGGACCAGTGTTCCGCTGTGGCGACCCCTAACCAGGAAAAGCTGAAAGACACAAACAAACCTAACCTTTTAACCATTGGTAGCTTGAACAAAAATAATGATTAAGAAAATAAGTTCATTCTTTTTTTTCCCCTTCAAATAAGACATAAGTTTTCTGTAAAGCTTAATGTTCAAAGCTGACAAAATAGGAGCTCATAATAAACTAACAAGACAATTGCTGTGAGGCTACACAAATCCTTCCTGCCTCACTACTCCCCTCCCCACCAGAAAAAAAGGCACTCACTGCCTATGCATCCCTCTGTTGTTAGATTGGTATGAAAGCAGAAGTTCAAATGGCCACAATCATCTATTTCAAGTGACTGCTGTCATATGTGTACACAGTATGCCTCATCACTCCTCACCCCTACCTCACAAAGGCAGCCACCTGTACATATGCCTGATGTATGATTGTAAGGAAAGACAAAAAATTATTATTACAGTAATGTATCTCACTTTGTTGCTACTAGACAGTACACTTGTTATAGTAGATTTATTTGTGCTCTATTGTCGTCTGCGAGAAATATAAAAGAAAGAATGACCACACTGTCCCCTGCCAGAACACAAGCTATAATAACTTTCTGTGCACACCTCTAAGGTCTGATTGAGATGAAAATTAGAGACGTAATGACCACACAGTACCCTGCTTACTATATGACCTACAGCAATCTTCTCTATGACATTTGAAGAGCAGGACTGGTTTTAGAATGGGTTTGGTTGAGGGAAGAGACCATAACCAAGTCCATAAATCCACTTATACAGTCTGGGGTATGGGGGGTCAGGAGACTCCTAGAAGCTCTAAGTGTTAGAATGTTCTGTGATGTATTTTTGCCTTAATTTTGAAATATAATTACTTGTTAACATTTTTTACTGCTACTCAGAAGAGCTATGCATGTGCCCAGCATTACTGTGAGTGCACACAAATGAAAAACAGTGATGTTCTTACACGCACATACACACACACACACACACACACACACACACACACACACACACACACACACACACACACAACCAGAAGCTATAGCAATACTAGTTTTGCACTGATCTCAGCAAATAGCAGCACATTGTACAACATAAGTACTGACACATCAGATCAGCGACTGTTATTTAACAGTTGTCAAACAACATCAGGGTTAAGTGACTTTTATTTACCTCACTCAGGAGTAATTCATACCTGTCACTGTCCCTGATTTCACAGAATATACCTGATTTTTGCCTTATAAGTTTGTTCTGCTCCTCATAAAAAAGTCTGATTTGCTGGTAAATCATTCAAGATTACAGACAGTCAATAAATTCATACATCAGAGTTTCATAATTATTGTCCAAAAATCCATGTGGATGCAAAATATGTTATTCTTTTAAGTGAGTTAGAATAATATTTAGAAAGTGTTCCTGGCTTTGAGCCTTTTTTCTGATATTATTTTTGGTTTTGCACAGATTGTTTGGGCAACAAAGTTGAGAGTTATAGTATCTGGTGCTCTTAAGGTACTTATAAAACTCACTAAAAAAGAAAGCCATCCCCAAGGAGAGGAAGCATCAGCTCTTCCTAAAAGTAAGGTTGTTCTGGGCTGCTGACCTCTACTGCATACCTTGCTCATGTTCATTCACTGATTGTCAGCTTTATCCTCACATGATTATATCACAACCCTGTTTCAGATAAAGTGTGTAAACAGAAAATTAATATTTTTCCTCCTCATTTTTCTCCAACCAGCGGCAGCTTTTTGGGGTCCCCACACAGTCAAGAAAGGTTAAAAGTGGACCACGCATCCTGGTTATTATAGGTACCCAAAGCTGGATATGATGTTTGCTTTAGTGGACAAAATGTCTACCATTATGGCTCACTGGTCAAGGGGTATGATTCTCTCTTAGGGTGCGAGAGGTCCCGCGTTCAAATCCCGGGCAAGACCTTTTTTTTAGTATAAACCTACAAACCTATACCTCACTGGCCTTCTTCAAGAGAAATCATGATGAGTGACTGGGAAATAGAAAATTCACCCCGGGGATCACTCCAGTGGCTCTACTCAACAGAGGTACTGGAAACTAAGGTCAGGTGGCACGATGCCAGGGTAATCCTATGCGCTAGGCTTGTAAAGGCTCCAGGGCCATTAGCCTAGTACACACCTATGAACCTATGAATGATGTAGTCAAGGGCATTATGTCAGTCGTAAAACATTTAATGAAATTGTGAAGCCTATTACTTAACAAAACACTGCTACTGCCACCAGAGACATCTTTGAATTTTAAAGGAGATATAAATAAGAGTTATTACCCATCTGGTTTATTAGGTACACAAAACTACTGTACTGGCATTTATTGGTTTGACAAATATGATATAAAATATCAAAATAAAATAACTTGCTGTGGTTGGGGGCACCCCCCCCCAGCAGTAGGGTGGTCGGGTTCACTACTGCCTAAACCTGGCTATTTTTGCAGAAGAAATCATTTCCGACCCTCTCTCAATCTGTAGTGTTTAATTTAATGTTTTCTACAATGCCATGCTCTTATTCCTGTCACTTGTAACTTCCATTTCTTCACTAAGCTCATTTTTGTGGCACCATTTTCTATAGTTTTCATTTTCTAATTGTGCACATCCAGACAACATTTTCAAATCAGAATTAGGTATTTTCTCCTTTCCACAGCTTTCTGTTGCTGCTTTGCAAACCTGTTGTTTGACCCACCATGCAGTGATTGCTAATGTATTCAGACTTGTATTGGCTTCTGTCGTATGGCTTTTATATCTGTCCTGACTTTAAATTACTGTGACTTCTATTTGCATTTTGCTTATTCCTTGTGCTTTCAGTTTTGAGCAGTTTTCTTATCTCACTGCTACTGGCTCTGTCTAAAGTAATATTTTGAAATGCATGGAGAAATCATTAAAGCTACAAAAATGACAGAAATAGATCAAACAAGCATCTTTCACTTGAGGCACACACACGCACACACACACACACATAATATATATATATATATATATATATATATATATATATATATATATATATATATATATATATATACAGTTCAAATATATGCCCAAATCCAGCATGAATTACAGATTATACAACTGACAGAAGGATATGAAAGAGCATCTGAATTTTACACTCGAGTTGGAAGAAAGCAAAATCCATACTTAATAGAAAATTGATTCACTGTTTTTTATTGCTAGCTCAATGTTTACCATTTCAGGTATCAATCTTAGTCAAGTCACTATACATAATTTAAACATTTTGTTAATATTGCTTGTATTATTTTTTTTTTTGTTCCTTCATAAACAACAGCAATCACACTACTTTAAAGTAGTTTAAATTTGCAAAATAATTGTAATTGCTTTAATAAGCATAACTATTGAGAGCTCAGCAAAGATATTATACATTAAATATTTTTATACATTTTATTGGGATTTTTTCACCAGCTTGTCTTAGCAAGATAGCTGTCTTTTGGCTTTAGGGCTGACAAAATATAGTTATACTTAAAGAAAGTCAAATTTGCACTTAAGCACCCTTTATGTGAAGAAACAAACAGTACAGCATATGTCAGGCAGGTATGAATTTGCATATTTAATGATTCTCTGTCAGTTTACTGATTGTTACCTGCTAAAATTGCTTCAAGGAAGAAAACACATGACATTTTAACTTGATTTATTATACCTATATAAGCTGACAAACACTATTGTGGGAATTGTATAATACTTTTAATGATGCAGTGTGGATTATTTGCCACTCTTTTATATTAAAATGAACAGTAGAAAAGCTGCTTCCTTTCCTTAAATAAATGGGTATGTGAAATAGCACAACAAAGTTATCATTATATTGCCTTATACAAGGGTATAAACAACTCTTAAGAAGCAAATTGTAATATATTTACCTTGTGATCAGTTTAATCATACAGACATGGTCTTGGAGAGAGCAGTGTTTCACTTGTTTTATTTCACTTGGTAGAGTTTGTTCAAATTATAGCTGGGGGCTTTCAAAATAGCATACTGTTTCTATGTGTGCACTTGATGGCCACCGAGGAGGAATACCAAACGGACACGTGGGGGCAGCTGGAACCATCCCTTTGCAGTGCTCTGTCAATACAGAGCAACATTCCCTTGCTTAGGACAACTATTTGAGGTATACACTTCCCAGGAAACACATGGTGTTTGCTAGATCAAAACTGGGCTGTGAGAAAAGTTTCCATTTGTGATGGAATACTTGCATCTACACAGTTTTTGAAGACATAGAGGGGCAGAAAATTAAAGGTAAAACATTAAATGCCCACTGACTGAGAAAGGCACCATCCTAACACTTAACTTGTCAGTTTTCTACCTTCCATAACTAAATAAAAAGATTAGGACAAACAAAACACAAAAAACAAGAACACCATTTCACAAAATGGAAGAGTCCAGTTACTTCAGGAAAAGAAAGTAGTTTGATCCAGTCACTCCTGTTAGAAACAAACTGCAAAAATAAAATGTTGTATTTCCACAATGTTATTGTTATTTGCCAAGGTCGCTGTGGATCTCTTCAGCTATAACACTGTGTAAATACAATGCTTTGTTTTTGTAGTCTATTTCTAACAGGAGTGATCAAATCAAACTGCTTCCTTTTCCTGGAGGCAGTTGGTACCGTCCTCACCTGGGACACCTCTGCCTGTTGTTTCAAACTACTCAGTGTGTGGTCATATATGTAGTCATTTGATGGCAGGAGGAGTGATGTGAAGAAATTGTTAGGTAGTATTATTTTATGCAAGCAAAATCAATGGCAACAGAAAACTAGCACCTTCTTCTTCAGAGGGACATGCCAAAACTGCATAGAATTCATAATTTGCCATTCTATATTCAATCTAGCCAATGCAATCCATGGTGGCTAAGATCAAAAGGTGCTCTGACATGAGCTGATATGAAGAAAGGGTGATGAAAAGCATCAGTGTGTAGCTGAGGCATGCCTAATGTTTACAAACTATTAAGTATTTCCAGGAAACATTTGCAAACATTAACTAAATATTGCAAAGAAACATTTAATTTAAGGCATCAACTTCAGACAGTGTGACTAAACTTCTGAATTAGGAATGTTATTTCAAATGTCAGTAAACAAACAACATATATATTTATATATATTTTTTATATTTTTTGTGTTGCCTATTAAGAACCTTCCACGTGTTTTATTGATGCTTTTAGGTTGTTTGTATAACAACTGAATATGTTAAGCTTTGATCTTTTGACAGTTTTGTCATGTGTTTCTATGTGCAGAGATTCATTGACTTTCAGCTTAATGAAATTGATACTTAAATAGTTACTGTGAGTTGTTTTAATAGTTGAAGTCTGAGGAAGCGTCCGTGGAGACGTGAAAGCGCTTACTGAATAAAAGTTTTATTTTTATACCTGTTCAGTGGACTGGTTGGCTTCGATAGTCGTGGAGTACCTACTTTTTCTTTTTTACTAGTCTATTGTTATAGTAAGATTTTACACAACTGTTCTATTTTCTTCTATGTCAGTGTTACAGTATACTTACAGAAGGGAGAGTAAAAAAGCTCAAGAAACAGCATGGGAAGTAGAAGGCTGAGAAAAGCCCTCAAAAAACCCCCCCACATAAAATAGTTTCAACAAAACTTGCTATGATCCTCAAAACCATATCCAAATTATAACTCTTAGTAAAGGTATGCAGTGAAGACAAAGTAGCAGCTTCAAGGATGGAACTGGTGTCCAAACTCTTGAAGAAAGCGCCAGAAGAACAGCCCTAATGGAATGAGCTCTAACAAGGAGATGGAGATTTGCCATGAAAAGAATAAAAAAACGGAATGTCCTTCGCTATCCAGGATGACATAGTTTGTTTTGAAACAGCCAAACCCAAAGACCTGGGATGAAAGGAAAGAAAAAGCTGATCAACCTTACAAACAGTCCTAGTTTTATCCAAATAGTACCTGAACTGTCTGTGCAAATCCAAGGTATGCAGGACCCTCTTACTAGCAGACTCAGGAGAAGGGAAAAAGGAAAGAGTTGTACCAACTGTTTCAAGGGCAACTCATTGATAACCTTGGGCATAGAAGAAGGATTAGTATGAAGGGACACCCTGTCTCTGTGAAAAAAACAGAAAAATGAGGAAGGGCCATAAGACCCTGGAGCTCAGAAACCCTCAGAGCAGAAGTAAGAGCCAGAAGCAAAACAGTCTTCCAGCTATAATGTTGCAAAGAAGCAGAATCTGCAGGCCGAAAAGGAGCCTGAGTCAAGTTTTTCGAAAACAAAATTAAGGTCCCAAGGAGGAGCTTATTTATACCAGCTGAGTGATAGGCTGCCCAGGCTGGGACTTCCCTTCTGTAATGTATACTGTAACAGTGATATAGAAGGACATTTGCTGTATTATGCCATCACAATGCATAATGCACTTGTTACATTCTTTGTCCTCTGGCTGCTTGAGTCTTATCTAGCACTGTAATAGCATCCATCATGTGACGTGAGTAAATAAAGCAATGTCATGCAAATATGGCTCTCTTCTTTGATCTGACTGTAAGTGTATGTCATGATTATTTAAAGACCAGGTAACAGAAGCCTTCTATGTGCCTTGACAGCTGGGGGTGGAAGACAATTCAGTGCACTGTACTGCACATTTCAAAGTGGCTTTCATCACGGGCTCAGTCAAAAAACTTGAATTATTTCACTGAGTGAACTTCACTAAAAATTCAGCATTGCTAACACAACAGTGAGATTGGCTATTGTCACTGGGTATATCCCTTTACCCTAGGGCACAATGACCTCACTATTAATTATATTAGGCATGGAGAACAGCCTTCTCTAATGGGTTTGTGGAGCAGTGCAGAATGTTTTTTTTTTCAACTGCAATAGTATTGCTTTCTGCAAAACTATTTTTCTTTTCAGGTAGTTTCACTGGTTTTCATTTTGGCAGCATATGAGTGTCAACATCTTGTTTAAACAAAAAACTTTCACCATTCTGATATGTAACTAAACAACTGTTCCTGCATATGATGTAGCCAAATTATAAACACAGACACATACAGAGAAGGCTGTCTGCTTTGGCAGAGTTAGAATCACAGAAGGGAAAGGATTATACCATTCTGATTTGTGACTTGAAACCAAGACCATCAGTGTACCATGGTGGTGTCACTGCTGTGATGAGAACTTTAATACTAGTTTTATTCCTAGTCTAACACTTTCAAAACCAATGTGCAGTAATATGCAAGGAAAACATAAGACTGCAACTTGGAAGTTCAGTTACATGCCACCTAATTGCAATCTGGTCAGCTATGGCCATTTCTGTTTGAGGTTTTATTTCTATAAAGTTGCCACATAACTTTCCTCAAGATGCACTGACCTGAGACATTTTTAGATTAAGCTTGGGGCGATTAGGGTGTCTCTTTTTGCAACATAATGTGGTAGTAAATCCCCAGAGAAAACATTGCTTTATAAACTTTCATTTGCATACTTCATAATGGGCCAACAGACTGTGATGCTTGCCTGCAGTTCAACATTTTACATTTGTCAGGTGAAGGATATCCACTGTAAAAGCAACTTCAGCAAAAATAAATTATCAAAAGAAAACATCCATGCCCTGTAACCACCTTGGAGGTAAACTCTGCACAACTATATAGAGTAGGATTTGGTCATGAAAAATGCATCAGACAATGAGAGTTTTTCACAACTCACTTAAGGGGTATCAGTTAAAGCATGAGTCTGGGAGAAAACAACATGAAGCTGTTCCGTGCAACTACCCCCTCTCTGACCTGGGAGTTTTGCCCCGGGATTCACAAATGTTTAGGGCAATGCAGCAGCATTAACTCCTAAGGTTTCCAGATGTCACTAAGCCATTCAGATTGACAGACTGGTCTGCCATTGTGGTTTTTCCACTCAACAGACCTTTAGAATAGGCATCAGTCTCACTGGCAAAGCAACAGTCTAATGGGGCAGTGTGGGGGAGTGGCTAATGCTAAGTAGCCATGTGCTCTCCTGTGGATGTATCCATGGTTCCTGATTTGCTCAGTCAACTGATTCAGAGAATCACTCTACTGAGTAAAATTTTATCATAGGAGGAAAAGTGACCTGTGTAAAAGCAAGGCAGTCACCAATTCACCCCTATGAGAGTAGTAGCAGTGGGGCACATGAGCTCTGTAATGACGTGGCGGAGGGGTATGTTAGCTGTGTGTAGATGTGTGTGCCTCTGTAGGGGCATGAATGAGTTGCATGAAGGGGTGTGTGTGTGTGTGTGTGTGTGTGTGTGTGTGTGTGTGTGTGTGTGTGTGTGTGTGTGTGTGTGTGTGTGTGTGTGTGTGTGTGTGTGTGTGTGTGTCTGTGTGTGTGTGTGAGCGTGTGCATGTGCATCTGCCTGGGTGATTGCAATAGGTAGATTACGTGGTGAATCATGATTGTGTGTGTGTGTGTGTGTGTGTGTGTGTGTGTGTGTGTGTGTGTGTGTGTGTGTGTGTGTGTGTGTGTGTGTGTGTGTGTACATGTGTCCTGGCTGTCTAACTGTGTGTGTGTTTGTGTGTGTATGGGGGTGTTTGCTAAAGTGATCCATGCACTACTAGGGAGAACACTAGCACAGTCGAGTATGACAGTGCAGTGCAGGAGTCAGAGACATGGTAAAAGCCAATAATGAGGTCTTTTGTATTGTGGCTATACCTATCTCTGAATCATATTTTCTCACTATCAGTCTAACTGACCAGCCCAAATTGGGCATGCAACTAATGAGAATTTTAGATATTCATACAGATGGTTTGTTCTTGCAATTTGTGCAAAGTCCTACAGTCTGTAAGCAGAGATTACGGGAATCCTTAGAAGGGAAATGCCATTTTAACAATACACTGGCAGTGTAGGTGTTTTATTAAACATATACTTTCTGCTACAGATGCCGTTAACACTGTGCATCAAGGACAGCACATTTCTATCCAACAAAAGAATGAAATATCATGTTCAAAATGCTTAAAAAGAGACAGATTAGTTTCCCTGTGCTAAAGAGAGATAAAGCTCTTACAGTGCCTGATACTGCTGGTGCTTGATTAGTGTCATGAGTACCTGGTGAGTGGCTGCAGCTGGGTATGGAAGTGAGTCTTACCTGTCCTGGGGGAAAGAGGCAGTCTAGGTTCACTGTAATAAGCAACATTAATGGCCTAGTGAGCTCTATGCTGCATAAGCAGTGAGTCAATTAGTCAGGAGGAAGGGCGTGTTCAGAAGCATACAGGCACCCCTGAAGGCAGTGACAGGGGAACTTGCCAGGCTGCCATGGAGTGTTGGATGTTAGTTAGGTCACACTCCTTGGCAGTGGTATGATATCACACCAGTGTACTTGATCTCTTTACTGGCCACAGATGTGGTTTCAGTAAAGCCAGGGGAAGGTTAAGGTCAATGAGAAGAGGGATTCGTGGCAGGGGAGGAAAAAAATGGCAACATTTAGATCTAATAAATACAGTGAATATCTCAGGGATTTTTCAGATTAAATTTTTAGCACATTTCATTACACAAAATAATTTATGTTGTAAAAGTATATGCTATGGAATATGTAGTATATGCCATACTGTGTTCTTCATAATTTACACTAAGGCATTACTATTGCAATTTTTCTTTCTGATATGACTTTTTTACTTTTACTTTTATTTCACTTATTAGTACTAGCAAAATTGGCTGCAGTACATGAATAACTTGACATGTAGTGCATTTTTTTTATTTCATCATATGTAGTGATAAAGAGGTTAGTGGATTATGTATTCTAGAACACACACAAAATCAATTTTCTTCCCTTGGCAAGTAAACAGGTTTTGTCTTCCCTTTCCTTTACCTCTCCAACTGGCTTCCCAGTTCCTGGGAGGGTGGTTTAATGGTTAAGGTGTTTGCCTTACAAACACAAGGTGCAGGGTTCAAGTCTCACAAGGGATAATTGGCTAGGCTTAAAAATGGCTCGCAAGGGCAGTTAGCTTAGTACTAAACTATGAACTATGAACTATGAACTATGAACTAACTGAACCCAGGGAATCTGGGTCAAAATCAGGTCTTCACCCCTCTAAGCTGCACTACTGGCATCCATCCATCCTCAACCCCTTTTTCTATTTTTGCACATTGGGTCAGGGTGTCACTTCAGCAGTGACAATCATCTCGATCCAAGGTTTAGACCGCCGGGTGGCAAGTCCTCCCACTGTAATTCATTCATTCCACTCACTCGCATACACGCACTCTCACTTAAGGCCAATTTAGTGTACCTAATCCACCTACTACATGTCTTTGGAGTGTGGGAGGAAACCGGTCCACCCGGAGGAAACCCATGTGATTGCAGGGAGGACATGCAGACTCTGCAGAGAAAGCACCCCAGCCAAGAATCGAACTGGAGAACCTCTTACTGTGAGGTGACAATGCTAACTGCTGCACCACTGCAGCCAGCCTACTGGCATAATTTGCTTCATTATTAAAGAAAAGATTGAGAATATTTTTTCTTCAAGACTATAAAGACATTAGCATTTTTCATATTTTCTCTGCCAGATGCAACCATCCAAAGATGACTGGGTAAAACGATGGACAGAATTCCTCATTACCATGCAGACAAAGTGAAAAAAGATCATGTTTCAGCCTAAGCATAGAAGATTATAAATATAGCTGTACAAACAAAACCAACTGCATGACATCTGCTTAAGGTACAAATCCAGTCCAGGAGCCCAGAATCTATTCAAAGAAGTACAAATAATCTATAAAGTAAATGAGTACACTGCCCCCCCCCCCATCCTATTTACTTATTTATTTATTTTATTTATTTACATTTGTTTACCAGGAAATTCTGACTGGATACAGGTCCTTTTTCAGCGGAGGTCCAGGGAGAAAAGCTCCACAGAATAACATGGTAGATGGTAAGCAGTAACAATCAAGGTATGTATACAGTAGAGGCGATCATGACATGGAGAAATACAGGAGCAAATCTGGTACAATTGAGTAGAAGCTTTAATTACAAACATTGTGAAATAAGAAGTAAAACACAGAGCTACAAATTATCTAAATATTAACTAAATAACAGACTAAATGATAACTAAATCCTGGAAGGATTAACAAGCAGTGAGTAATCTTCAGTTCAGTTGTATAGTGATAGAGGGGACACTCTATCTAAATCTGGGAAAGGAGGGTTTATTAGATGGAGTTTGGACAAGGACAAAGCCAGTGAGAACTTAGGTGAGATTTAAGTGCAGTCTTGAAAAGACTGCAGGAAGGAAGGGTAGTTATGGTAGTGGGAAGGTTGTTCCAGAGCTTGGATATAGTGCAGGAAAATAGTGCTTCACCTGCTGAGTTTTTGGCTTTGGAGATCTGCTCACACGGTAAGAATAGCAGGCTCCAGGTCTGACTCTAAACCAGTCACAAGTGCTGTCCCGCAAGGCTCAGTCCTGGGACCCCCTACTGTTCGGCATATACTTCTCAGAAGTACAGGCAAACACAGGAGGACCATGGCTAACCAAGTTCACTGATGACTGCAAACTGGGAGTCATAACTGACACGGACATCCTCCAAAAAGGCTTTACTGAGATGGACACCTGGTGTCAAAGTCATGACCTCAAGCTAAATGCCAAAAAATGCATAGTCATCCCGTTTGGGAAAAACAAAACACCCACGAATTACCACATAGGTGGCAGTCGCCTTAATACAGAAGAGGTAATAAGAGATCTGGGGACCCAGGTAGATAGTAATCTCTCCTTTGACAATCATATTGCCAAAGTAGTTAGGAAATCCTTCTATGTGGCCCATCTAATTAATAAAGGGTTCGCATCTAGAAATAAAGAGGTTATAGTGCCCCTCTACTCGTCACTCATCAGACCCATCATAGAGTACAATGCCCCATTTGGGATGTACCTTACAAGACACTTCCAACAGCTGGAAAGACCACAAAAGTACCTCACCAAGAGGATTACGGGCCTCAAACATATGTCCTATGCAGACCGACTGAAAAAACTCTGGCTGTACTCAGTGGCATATTGCTTACTTAGAGGTGTTCTCTGCCTGACTTACAAAGCCATGTCCAACTCAGAATTGATGGACATGCTCCACCTAAAGAAATCCAAGCCACTGTGAGCCACGTGCTCTAGTGAGCTAAACCTCACCACAACAATAAATAGAACATGCTGGAGGGATAAATTCCTGTCACAGAGTCTCCTCAAGGTTTGGAACAAAATTTTTATCGACATTAGGCAGAGCCACTCACTAACACTCTTCAAGAGAAACCTTGACGAGTGGATGGGTAACAGAAAATACACCCCTGGGATCACTTCATTGGCTCTGCTTGACAGAGGCTCAGTTAATTAATCAATGGGGCAGCGAAAGCCGAGACACTTTGGCTAGGCATATAAATGCCCTTGGGCAGATAGCCTAGTACCTACCTATGAACATATGGAGTAGATTTTTGTTGCAGGAGCATAGTGGTCTGGAAGAGTGGTAGGGTTGGAGAATAGTATGGAGCAATGGGATTCTGAGAGGGTAGTTTACTAGTTTTACTCAGCTTGCTTGGCTGGTTTAGATGCACATACAGGTAATGAAACATTACAGCCTTATTCCGTATTTCTTAGGTTTTCAAAAATTAGAAAAAAAAAATGTATGTACTCCCTAAATCTGGTATAAAGGAAAACTAAAGATGTAGGGTAAATGGATGTTTTTAGCATTTTAAGAGCAGAATTTTACATTCCCTATGCAAATTTAGACTACAGGCTAGATGCAAACATTTTTACTACTTTACTTTATAGGATGATTTCATTAAAACTTGTATTGTTTTGTTAATATATATTGGTGATGTAGTACAGTTATGAGCTTTCATTTAATTCTGGTCATGCTGAGAAACAACTAAAGCAATTTCCAGGGTAGACTCCAAAATCTAGATATAGTCTCCTCTCTTTAACACCCATTAAATTGTGATCTTATCACAGACAACTTGGTAAAAGTATTTATTGTAATAAGTGAATGTTCCTCACATCAGAATGTAGACAATGAATGAATTAAAAAATACAGAGAAATATAGATAACTACATATTCATTAAATCTTTAGCTCATGTAAAGGTTTTTTTTAACCTACCACTGCCCCAGCTGTGCTGCAATTGATGCAGTTGAGATAGATATTTCTCATTGTTCCATGGATATTAAAAAACAAACAAAACAACAATCAGTATCCAACTGTTTTTTGATAAATTTTAAGTAACACAAGGAAAAATTCCTGGTTGCCCAAACATGTTTGGGGGAGGGCAGAGCTAAAGTCAACAATTAAAAACATTCAAACCAGTTTCAGTTATTAAATTGAGAAAGCAGCAAAATAGAGTACTTTTTTGTATATAAATTAATTATTCTAAATCACTGTACTTTAACTTTTCTATATGTGTTACATGCTTTTTCATGTTTTTTTTTTATTTTTATTTTTATTTTGTGAATGAAATTGAGTTTTTCAAGTTTACTCAAAATGGCTTTATGCGTTTTCAATTGACAAAGGGCACCAAACAGCATTTTTAAAAAAATAAAAGTGGTGCTCAGATGAATGTTGACAAGAAAGAAGAGAGGTAGATAGTTTGACCTTTAAAAGTCACACAGAGGGCAATCAGAAACTAATAAATAATGTAAGAGGTTACCACTGAACCTGACACAAAACAAACAAGATCCATAGTGTACTGTTGCAAAAAAGAGGTAACTCTTTTTTGTCAGACTTTGTTTTCAAAGCAAAAACGTAAAGAAGAAAAATGAGGGATTATCTGTGCTTCATTGTGACTTTTATATCAGCACAAAAGGTGTTTCATACTCTCTGGAGCAGGTACTGAATCAAGATGTGAGATGACAGTCTTAGAAAGACTATATCTTTGCTTCAGTTAATAACTGTGTGAAAAATAAGAAATTACATTCAGAGAGAAGGGAAGACTCCTGAAAAGATTTCTGCAGGAAGTAGTTAAGTGGTATTTTTTCACAGTTCTTAAAAGTCTGTAACAAGTTATACATTCTAGCTGGAACCAAAACAAAAGGTGAGAGAGAGCAGAAATGCAAAGAGTGCTTTTTGAAATGTTTCTTTAAAAGGATAAATTCTCCGACTGCTGACTGTAGATATGCAAAATTCTTCCACCGGCAGGCATGAAAAGACAGCTGTTAAATGATAGCTGTAAATATTAAACACACTGAAGCTATTTAAAGATAACACATTGAAAATTGTATATACTGTATATGCATACTATTACATGAAGTTCTGTCAAAAATCTGAACACATTGACTGATTTTTTTTCCCTAGGTGAATTTAGGGGGCAGAGCCCCCATCCCAATCTGACATGTTGGGAGATTGGCCCTCCCTACTCACTTTACAGAACCTTCTTTGTGTTCTCTAGGGGAGTAGAGTTTAATCCACCCTCAAACAAGTCAGTGTTTTGAGATTTTCAGAACTACAAGCAAAAGCACAGTAATAGTATTCATTAACTCCTTTGTTGGACTATAGTGAGACAAATAAAACACCTAGAAAGGAGAAAGGGTGAAAGAAAATATTTGTTTTACACTATTGTAATCTCACAAATAAAGAACATACATGCTATAACAATTTATAACAAACAGCTTAGGCAGAATCCCTCATTGACTCTCTTCAAGAGGAATCTTGATGAGTGGATGGGAGATCGTAGGTTTACATTGGGTATCACTTCTGTGTCACTGTTAGACAGAGGCACAGTATACTATCCTCGAAAAAGGGCATAGCAAAATTATTTTAAAATGGGTGGCGAAAGCCAAACACACTCTGGCTAGGCTTATAAATGCCCTAGGGCAGATAGCCTACTATGAACCTATGAATTAAGGAATGTTATGTTTAGTGAAGTAGGCTTGAGGAACTGCCCTCCAGGTTGAGTGGTACAACTCCTAGACTGATAGAGCAATCTACCTATCTATCTGTATATCCATCCATAGACATAACTATGCATCCAAAAGAATAAATGGACATATTCAACAAATCACAAGCCAAAACATATGGCATAACTTACAAAAAATTAAAGATATGATTTACAATAAACAGATGGAGTATTTTAACAAGTATTTCTCCTTCATAAAATGTATGCAGTAAATACTTAAAATCAATAAAAATTATTTAAAAAAGTATGCTGTGGCAAGCTGTACTACTAATAATGAGTGAACGCCAACTCGGGCTTTTGTTATACATTTACTATTGTGGGTAACCCCAGCACTCACGGATAAATAGAACATAAAACATACTCATATGCTGATCATTGCTAATATAATGTGTGTGCTTAATTTTGCTTATGAAATCCTATAAAACAAGTCAGTAGAGAAATAAATCAGGGAAGACTGCACCCTAATACAGGTGGCACTAAGGGAGAATTTCTGAGAATGTAACTCAATGATGTGGGATGTGCATGTAAAACAAAGATATTAGTCTTAAAACTAGTGCTGTATTTGACTTTTTGTTGTATATATTTTGCAAAAAACTATCAGCACTTTTGAATCATGAAATAAGTGGTTGGTTGGCTGATACCACAGGTAATATACCACCACTGCCATGTGCAGTGAGACAGAAGAGCTCCCATTGGTGTGAGTTGGTGGTAGCTCAGGTGGATGTAAATGATCCCACAGCACCAACTGAAATGAGAAGTCAAATGTTCCCAAATGCCCTGGCCAAATTTCTGCACAGTATTAAGAATACCACCTTGGGTGTCCCCTCATAAGTTATCACTAGCCTGATGGGACTAACAATATTAACAGAAAAAAATAAAATCAGTGTCTGTCTTTTTCAGTGTCAATATCATGTTTTTACTTTTAGTAACCCTCACCACCACCTGGAATGTTCATCATATTCTTTCTCGAGAAGAAGCTTTGATCCATCTGTATCAGCCCCAGTCTGGAAGTAAATATGCAAGCAATAATGCCTAACAGGTTATGCATATGGGAAAACAATGAACCATTCAGGGGGTGTAGGCTTAGCAAGAGATGTAGTAAAGATGTTCATTTTCTGGTGTAAGCTTCTCCTTCTTTTCTTACTCGGAATTCTGCTCAAAATTGTTGGCCCCAAACCTGGAAAGAATTTGGAAGCTCTTTACAGTAAAAGTAGGAAGGATAATTCAGGGAGTGCAAACAGATAAATAATGCATATATGTTTAATATTCATGCCTTAAATAAAAGAAAAAAGTGGAGGGAGCAGAATGAAAAAAAATATTCCAAAGACATTAAACACAGAAATAATCTGCTCTTTAGAACATAACTCAAGACATAAACAGAAGGAAACACACACACACACACACACACACACACACACACACACACACACACACACACACACACACACACACACACACACACACACTCATAAAAAATACACACTACTGTGAATTTTCCAGTTCTGCAGTGAATATTTAAAATTTACTTTCTATCATATATTCAGGCAAAATATTTTATCTCTTACTCAAATTATGAAAAAGTGTTTTAACTTTATTTTTTCTGTCTGTGACTGTAGTCAACTTTTTAGCTGAAGTTTAAAACAGGTATCAGTTAAGGAGACTTTTTAATGACTATTTCAAGCTATATCTTCTCTTTCCTTCTTTTATGCAAGGTTTTTTAAAGCCAGTATTTCATTTGTGGTCAAACCCAAGTGGTGTAGCACTCTATGTGTGGTTAAAACTGTAACACAAAAGAAATATATATTTTTTTAAACCAAAACCTGAGGGCTGTAGCACTTTGTGCAAGCAGGGTATAAACTATAGCAACTGCTTTCTACATAGGTAGCAAGCAGTTTGCAACAGTTTAAAAAGAAGATTTTTTTTTAAACTAAAAGTTGAGCACTGTAGTTTTCCGCACAGGTAGGTTATAAACTGTAGCAACTGTTTGCTACAATTTATAAAGCAGATTTTTTTTAAACTAAAACTTGAGCACTGTAGTGCTCCATGCAGGGAGTATATGAGGATGTTAACCAAATTAAATACAGTCCGGGCCAAAAAATATATATTATTGTGGCTATGTTCTATACATTTGTAGCAAACAGTTTGCTACAATTTAAAAGAAAAAACAATTTTTTCATACAACATTATTAAAGGAGGGATGGAGACAGAGCACAGAAATGGGACCTGAATGAATGGGGCAAGACGGAGGGTGACATGTCATGCATCTGGCTAATTGGTTTATGTGCAATTAGAAGGAATGTTATTTTTTTTTTTCTCTTCAGTGGATAAGCTGAGGGTGAGGGGGTGTAGGTTGAACTCTAATAAACTGATCAGTTCCAATGTAGGGGTCGGTTTATTACAGTGAATGCTTTTTTTCCCCTCTTCACTTGAAGAGCTGAGGGGGTGGGACACGTTGAAATACACATATCTTGTATTACTCTATACTACTATACACAGAGTAAAATATGTGTAAGCATAACAATGCAGCATGTAGAAAATAGTAAGTGCCAATCAAAAGTGTGGGGTTTCAGTGGATGAGCCTGTGATGATGTCAGGAAGTGCCAGCTATGCCACAGAGAGTAGGGCAGTGCATGTGCAACATATGCCAGCATAGCTAGCTGAAGTTAAAGAATTATATGTCATTTGTATATCAAACTGATTTGTACAGGAACTTGTGTGAAAATGCATTTGTAATGTTGCTTGTGTTAAATAAATGCAGCAACAGTTGGTCCTGTTGTCCAGAAAGGAAATACACCTGAAAGTCAGACTGTATTGTTACTGTTGAAACGAATATATTGTAACAGAGGCACTGGAAGAGAAGGGGTTAATCTCAGTCCAGCTAACTTTGAAAAATAGTCTGAAATTAACTTTCCTGATTTAGGCTATAAAGATTGTATCCTTCAGTTCTGACTTCAGCCAGAGATTAAATTTCTGTGAAAAACAGGGCTAGGAATCCTACTGTGTTGTCCTTAGGGGTGAACTAATTGCTACCCTGGAAGGGTGGAAGTGTTTGAAATGGTTTTATAGCTTTCAGATGCTATAACACATCTTAGCAAAGCTTTATATGTGTGTGTGTGTGTGTGTGTGTGTGTGTGTGTGTGTGTGTGTGTGTGTGTGTGTATTATGACACATATGTGCAAGATTCTGGTTCGGTTTCCAGTAAAGGGGGTAGTATGGGAACCTGAGTCAGCTGTCCAGATGTATGTGATGTTATTCTGTAATCCAGCATGGAAATGATGTTTTAATATTAGATGAGACAGAAGTCTCAGGGCAGTCTGTTTGTGAAACCTGACAAGAAGGAAGACCACTCACCCACTTCATCTTGCCTTGCTCTAGTAAGTGAACTAGAGAACAGTAATTCTTTAATAGTCAGGAAAATATAGTGAGATTAGTTGGGGATTGTTTTTCTGTATCTGCTGTGGGAACCTTTCCATTTGTGTTATTTTTAATATTTCCTGTGATCGAGACTCTGGTGTTTATTGTAAATAGATATTTCGTATTGTCATGTTCTTTTATTATTTAGTATTAAATATATTTAAAATTTTCATTGTGGCTGATCTTTTAGAGAATATTTTAACCTTTGAGAGTACTTATATTTATTTGGTGACACTCTGGCTGCTTATGAAAGCCTTGCTGCATTGGTCAAACACTACCATTTGTATTAGTGTTAATTTTACTCAGTATAATTGGGTACCCTTGTAAGAGCCGTAGAGTAGCTCGCTTTGGAGTGTTCTGGTGGCAGTATCTACCTTATAGTTTGAGCAGAGGGGGTATAGCTAGTAAATCTGTGCCAGCCTTTCCCAGGTGTGTGTGTGTGTGTGTGTGTGTGTGTGTGTGTGTGTGTGTGTGTGTGTGTGTGTGTGTGTGTGTCTGTGTGAAAATCAAATCTCAAAGAGTGCATGTGTCAGCTACTTGGAGCAGGGACACAGAGCACTGGTTTCACAGAGACAGTGGTGGAGGAAGTGGCTTGGAACACTTGACTGAGGACTCAACCCTATAGCTGTGTCAGTGGGGAGTCTTATTTGAGGCCTGGATAGGGAGAGGAAAACCCTACCCCAGGATTAAGTGTGTTTCCTGTGTCCTCTTAAGGGAAATTGTGCTTGGTGCAGACAGCTGCATCTGAAAATACTGTGTGCATCTATTTTTGCTCCAAGTAAATTTCCCTCACCAGTGTTAGTAGTGAGGATTGAGGCTCCTTGATTACTAGCACAGAGGAGGGGTGTCACATAAAACTGCACTTGTTTTAACAACGGAGCTGCAAAGTTAGATTGGAAGACTTATCATCCTTCTCATTTCTATATCATGGAAGTAAATGGTAAACAGGAATATCAAATTCCAAACATTTTGAAAAGTATATACTAAATAAGAAGACAGACATTTAAAACATTCCTGCCAGGCAGATGGACTATATGTGTAAGAAGGTAGAACAGGGTAGAAAAAGTTGTTTATGTACCATGGGTGCACATTAAGTGAACTGCAGGAGAAACTTTGTCATCTATCTCCAAGTGCAGAAATACACACTTTTTAGGATATTGCAGGGAAATACCCTTTCCTTAGGGTAGGGCAACCTGAAAGTTATTACATTAATTAAGCATTTATACATGATAAAAACCCTTATGTAAAGGTTGTGGGGGGGGGGTCTTGCAGTTTGAATGCAAGATCCAAATTCTGCATCAAACTTTTTTTTTTCAGACAGAATTCAGAATCCTGACATTTGTATTTGTAACGCAGAGCTAAATATGCCACACCATATAACAGCCTAACCTGCACACCATTCTCATAAACACTATCACCCATTCACTAACTGAAAAGTGTAAAATATATCCACAGACTTCCCTTTATCAAGGAATCATAACTGATATCCAGAAATGTTGCAGCATGAATGCACACGTCTTTAATAATGGTCTCATCGCAACATAGGATCATAACATCATAGGTGGTTACTAGGCTATTGGCCCTGAGGCCCTTATAAGCCTAGCCAAGAGTTTATCCCATGTTTAGACAAATAACTCAATGCCCCTGTCCAGCAGGGACATGAGTGAAATCCCAAGGGTATGTTTTCTGTTTCCCATCCATTTATCCAGGTTGTACTTAAAAAGGGGTAACAAGGTAATTTGCTTGATGTGGAGAGGGAGTCTATTCCATAGATGGGGGAGTCTCTGTGAAAAAATCTGTCCCGCTAACAAGCTTTGTTGATGTCAAAGACCAGGTTGAGGCCACACATGCGGGTTACTCGAGTGGAGCTTGACTTGCGCATATGCAGCAGTCCCATCAAGTTGGGGTTCATGATCACCCTGTATGCCAGACTTACATGTCAGATTCTGCATGTGTTGATCTTATTAGGTCTTAAGAGGATAGGATCAGTAGAAAGTATGGGTTTAAAATAAGTTTATAATGTATTCACCTCTATTTACTAAAAACTGTGAAAAAATAGAGAAACAGAATTCAATAGACTCATAATTCATCAAGGTGGGGAGACCTAACTGAAAGCTATTGTGAATGTTACGGAAATAGAGTCAAAATGAGGAAAATAAAACATAACAGTTTTGTGCAAGTATGCTACACAGTGCTAGAAATCTGTCAATCTGCTCATTATGTGGAGAAAATTTTAAATGTAAGGCTTATGACTGGGGTATTTATTATTATCAAACAAAGGAAGACATATTTAGTACAAATTTGCCCTGTTACAGCAGCACTGATTCATGAATGCAGACATCTTTAATAATGTTCTCATCATGCTTATATCAGGAGACTGAATGCAGTTAGAGTCTCCCTTCACACATACACACACACACACACACACACACACACACACACACACACACACACACACACACACACACACACACACACACACACACACACACTTTTGTAAAAGTCAGCAATTTACATGAGCTATGCTGGTCCAATAAAATGTATTGCATTACATCTGAGTTTCAGTGTATTTTTGTTTTTCATTTTTGTTTTTCATTTACATGAGAAACACTTTCCAAACTTGAAATGAGCTTTTATTTTTTTTCCTCACTTTACATTCCAGACTAGAAAACAAATGAACTGCACCTTTCCTTGAGGGCATGTGGTGATGAATGTTGCCAAGTACTAGAATGCTTTATATAAATTGTGCCGCATATCTGGCTTCACAAACCATATCAGGTACAGAATGATCAATAAATCAAAGCAGCAGTCTTGTTTTTAAAAGTGTACAGACTTGCTATAATCACTCAGCCGTGCAGTGTATGCAATGAGTAATAATGCCACAGCTATACTAGATCAAAAGAGCTGTGAAAACGTTTCCCTAGCAATTTATGTATGTATACGCACATGCTCAGCACATTACCACACTGTCACTACTGGGCAGGCTTGGATAAAGCTTGCTGGTTTCAACTGCTAAAAGGACAGTGCTTGTGTTAAATTTTTAAAATCACTTACTTGGGCGTACCTTCATTGAAGGTTGTGCGTCAGAGCTGGCAACTTGGTACGTAAAAATCTACTGCCAATCATTAGCGGACCATAGTTCCGCTGTGGCGACCCCTAACCGGGAAAAGCCGAAAGATACAACAACTTACTTGTGTATAAAGATTCCTGTTTCAGGACAGATTAGATTCTCAAAAATGTAACACTTGGTCTTCTTTTTGTTATGTTTTAGTGAGAAGAAAAATGCATGTAAGTGGCACAGGTTGTTCAAAGGCTGGTTTAAGATACTTGCTGTGAAATTGCTGTACACAGCATGACTAGTAGGTCTTCCTGCCTCCAGATAGTGCCACGGCTGGACATGTGCTGTATCCTCTTACCTTTTTACATAATGGACAGGTCAATATAAAAACATATCCCAAGAAACATATAATAGACCTGAGCAAGGAATATGAATTTATTGACAGTATCATTTACAAATTAAGGGCTTTTTTAATGACACTACCCCTTCTCTGGAACATGCTACTCATTTATGTGAAGCACAGTGCCTCCCTAACTCAATTCAAGTATAACTTGGACAGCTGGAGGGGAAGTGGAAATGTATCCCTGATTGGCACTTATGTCTCTAATGGACACAGGCAGCCTGTTGATGGTTCATGTCTCAGGCCCTTGCTTGTAAATGTTTCCTCCCCAAGCCCCTGTTTACATAGCTGGCCTTAGGCATAGGCCAACTAGGGCACTGCTCTAGCAGGAGCACTTTTCCAGTCATCTGGATGGTGTAGGTAGACCAGGATGGGAGCACAGGGTGGTGTTGGGGGGTGTTGTGGAGACTTTTTGCCTAGGGCACCAGATGACCAAAGCCCGGTCCTGCCAGCTTATACTTATCCATGCTACCTGAACCTATCAGTGATTTCGGATGCAAGGCTAGGATTAAAAAGGCTCCAATGGGCATTAGTCTATTATAGACCTATGACCCTATGAACCAGTAGTCAGTACTGCTAGTCATAAAATAACCTCATTACAGTGTCATATTGCATGCTTAGACTGCACCAAAATGATCTGATTAGTTTTCTCTTCTCAGAATATTTTCAAATTGTGAAAACAATATTTGAGTTTCTACTTATGCAGTCCATGGGATTTTATTTATTTATTTATTGAATATACAGTTTTTTTTACTGGGTAGAACACTAATCATAGCATAAACCGACTGCAGGCTCAGTCTGGGGTAAATGCAAAATAGGAACAACATAAAGTATAAACTATTGCTTTCACCATCACAGCTTAGGAATTCATGATACTAGCCCATGTGACTTTTCACAATCACACAAGTAGAACAGAGTAATATAGACAGTAGCCAGTGGCAGAAATTCAACATTCATAATGAATCAAAAATTACCTGACTATATTTTCTGAGACTTTCTTTTTGTCCCTGTTAATACTTTTACTTTCACTAGTAGGTCTTTTCGTTATACAATATACACAAGACTTGAACCATGCACAGCTCACTAGAGTTTATAGATTTAAAGTAAAGGTCAGATTTATGTGCAACAGTCTAAAATTTGCATTGTTGCCCTGCAAAGCATGGACATATACACTTGGTGTTACATACTTTCATGAAATACGGACACTTCAGACCACATTGACACACTGGAATACATTCGGAGTGTGTGTGTGTGTGTGTGTGTGTGTGTGTGTGTGTGTGTGTGTGTGTGTGTGTGTGTGTGTGTGTGTGTGTGTCTGAAGCCAGCTGAAATGCATTACAATGGTGAGACACAGACAGGTAGGCAGACAGACAAAGAAACACAAAGTGGATATAATATCATAGGCAGACTCATATTTTGCACAATGGCAGTCAAACATTTGTGAAGCTCTCCACCAAAATATGGCCATTTAGGGTCTGGAAGAATCTGTGCGAAAGCAACAAAACACTTCTGCCAATAGATCATAACTGAAGAATAGTCTAGACTGGTAGAGGAAGTGTATTATTTTGAATGCCTGCCTCTGTGTGAGTTTGTATGTGGAACAAGCTACAATACTTTACTGTGGACAGAATTCTTTCCCTTCATAAAAGTCAGACATTGGAGGTATAACTGGTATGTAAGTAATTAATCTGAGTGAGAGTTCTATATGTTAAGTATTAGGAATACCAGAGAAAATAATCTCACAGCTTTTATTTATAGATAACCTCTGTAACTTCTTCCTAGTCAAAGGAGGTGTTCCCTATCAGAATGTAATTCATCTAGGAAGACAGTGATTCTATAAGACTTGCTCTCCATGTAAGTGACTTACTCCAGTGTATAACTGCTTTATAGGTAGGTCTTACACTGCAGTAAGTCACTCACATGGAGAGCAAGTATTTTGGAATCTGACCCAGTATGTGCATGAAATAAGCTGAAATGATCCATTTATAGTATAAACAAATTAAAAGTTTTGATTTTCATGTTGTTGTCTTTCGGCTTTTTCCTGATTAGCGGAACTCCGGTCCGCTAATGACTGGCAGTAGATTTTCACGAACACAGAGGTGCCAGCTCGACGTGCAACCTTCAATGAAGGCACGCCCACTTACGCATGTCTTTCGAATGCCCACCCAATCGTGGGGAGGACATGTAGACTCCACACAGAAGGCACTCCCCTCACTACAGCCGAGAATTGAATGGGAGAACCTGTTGCTGTGAGGCAACAATGCTACCGCTGCACCACCACAGAAGTCTATAATCTTTTTAATTCTTACTGATATACAGCATGCTTATTACAGTTTTTCTTCCATGAGAATCTGACAGCTTACAAACTTTCATTAGATTAATTTTACATCAAACATACACATATTATTTTTTTCTGAAAGAAAATAGCTATAGTATGTTCATCAAAATCTTAAATATACTGTGTTATAACATCAAACCTCAAATAACTATTTAGTCTAACCAAATAAATATTTTGTATATCAGAAGTGTTTGGACAGAATAAAACACTCACAGCTGTGACTAACACAGCAAATTTAGTTAAAGTCATTATTGATTTAAAGTTATATACTTGTAAACTGAACTTAAGTTATATATTAAGTGAAGTTACACATTTTAATTGTGGTGGTATTAATACATTAAGAAAGAGAAGCACCTTTAAGTCAATTTTACACAACACTTGACAAATTGTTCATGATGTTTGTGAAAATTAATTTATGGAACTATTAAGTAACAATCCAAATGATATTTTTTAACTTAATAAAAAAATGAAAGGAAGGCATTATTTGAAATGAGCAGAAATGATAACATAAAAATTATGAAAGCAGATAAGGGAAATGGAATTGTGTGATGAACACTAAGGATTGCATTGAATCGATTACCTTAATGTTGAGTGAAACTAATTGTTACAAAAAAACTTATCTTATTGTTAGTGACCAAACATTTAAGATACTGATTTGTCATTGACTGATTAATTTATTAGCCCAAGGTCAAATTGATTGTTTATTATTTAACTTTTTAAAACTGGATTTTCCTAAGATTGCAAGAATGTTTGGTATACCAAAAATTCAAAAGGACATACACAACCCACCTTTTAAACCCATCGTAGCTGCCTTTTTTAGATTCTGTACTAAACCCTATTGTACAATAATCCAAGTTGTATTTAAAAGCCACATGGATATTGATGGATATTTTATTTAATTATATTTTTAATTATAATAAAACTACAATGTTTATCTTAGATGTGACCTCATTATACACTAGTATAATTCAAGTTCAAGGTATTGATTTTTTTAGAAATTATTTGTCAAATTTAGCACTTTTATTAATAGTTAAATTAACATGATTTGCATTTTATTATAAATTGTTCTGGGAAATATATATTTTTA
This sequence comes from Protopterus annectens, assembly GCF_019279795.1. NCBI lineage: Eukaryota > Metazoa > Chordata > Ceratodontiformes > Protopteridae > Protopterus > Protopterus annectens. Next base: position 1,227,928,438 of record NC_056745.1, read on the forward strand.
TATTTGATAAGAACTATTATTGGCAAAAAAAGTGTTGCCATGGGAGCAAGGGTAGCACCAGTTTTTTGGAAACTTGGTGATGCCATAGTGTGAAGAAGAATTTATGGTTAAACCCTTGCTTTTTCAACAAATTTAAATCTATAAACGGTACACAGATGATTTGTTTTTTTATCTGGAAAGGTAGTAAAGAGGAATTTAAAGTATTTTACAACTTTTTAAAAACTACCACATTATTTAAGGTTCACTATAGGTAGTTACAGTAGTGTGATTCAGTTGTTAGATGTAAATCTAAGTCTAGATTCATCAAACTGGCATTTTTATAATAGAATATTTTAACAAAGTACTTTTGTCATCAAGTATTTGTTTTTTTTTTAACAGCTAGCACCCTTATTATATGAAAAAAGAATGTAACTAGAAGTTAATTTATTACACTAAGTAGATTAACAAGTGAAGAATATATATTTGAGTTAGAGGCAACTTATTGAATGGATTTGCTTTTTTTTCAAAGGGGATACAAAGGGAAATGATTAAATTATAATATTTATGATGTTAGAGCTGATAGAATGACTAAGCTTCCCCAATTTTGTCTCAGGAATATCAAAGTTCCAACAGAAATGAAGTTAGGCAAGGCTGTTTTGGTATAGTCTTTCCATTGTTGATTTCTATAGATGCATTTGGCATGAAAAATCATTTTCAATAATTGGAAGACAATGGGAAACAAAGATTGGACAAAGGTTCTTGATGATAAACCTTGGTTGACAAGAACACAGAATATTAAATCAATTGTTGAAAATAGAAAAAGAAATTTAGTTGATTTCACAAAAACTATTGGGACACTTCAATGTCAAGAATTTAAATTCTGTAGATATATAAATGAGGGTTTCAGCATTACTATTAAACATCTAGAGAGACAAATTTGGGCTAGCAATATATTTACTTGTAATTTAGAAGGTGTATTATATTTCGCTTCTTGTGATTCATGCACTAGTTTTTATGTAAGAAAAAACATTAGAAAACTGTCAAAAAGAATTTATGAATACTTGCAAGCTATTAAAACTATGATTTTAGTAGCGCTTTAGTGAAACACACCAGTGTATACACCATTTTCAAAAAAATTTCATTTTTTGGTTTTGTATAATATATTATTACAGCCACAAGGAAGAGACACAAATGAGTACTTAAAACCAAGGAAGACAAATGGCAAGTGCTTCTAGCTTCAGATAAGCTGTCAGGGTTGAATGATTATATTAATATTAAATGTTTTTGAAAATTCGAAGAACTGGAAATTAAAAAAAATTAAAGACTGATTTTAAGTAGTAGATTTGGAAAAATAAGTTGGTCAAGTCTTTTACTTTTTGTATAATTTTACATTTTTCATTTTCCCATTAAAGAAGTGTTTATAACAAGAAGTGACATCATATTATGACTATTACATAATTTTAGAGGAAGTTTTTAAGCAGGTTTTTTGACAATGAAGTTTTTCTGACGAAGTCTTAATCATTAATTAAAGAAGATGAAAGTGCTTAATTAACTTCAATAGTACCCCCATTGTCATTTCTTCTTTCATGTGGGTGTTTTTTGTTTTCCTTTATTGATAGCTGTGAATTGTATCTCAAAAGTTCAAGAAATAATTGTTCTATAAGATTTAAACATAGAAGTACAACCTAACTACAAGGTATAACTAAATGCCTACATATATAGATTAGAAAAATAAGACTAAAATGTCAAGCCACTTCAGAGGTATAGCAGTTTCTTGGTAAGGTCACCATTAAGTCTGCATGACCACCACAACGCACCAGGCTGAAAAAAAACTCCTCTATATTAATTTTCTGTAAGGAGGTAGGTGCATGACTATTTTTTAGGTGTGGAATATGGTATATGTCCATACCAGGTCTACTTCAGCAGACTGAAATTGCACTTAATTGAAACCTACTTTACCTAGATGACATCACTGAATTTTTAATAAACTGAAGCTTCACATTACCAATTATTTTACAGGGAATGGGGGCACCTGGCCAACATGGGGACATTTGCTTTTTTCCTACTCAAGTGCAATCCCAGAGTTAGTATATTTAGTTAGGGGGGTGTGGGGCACATCTCCTCACATTGAGGGGTCTGGGTGGTACAGCCTCCCACCTGGTTGGGTTTGACATATACCAGTGTGGTTTTACATTGAATGTTGGCCAAGTACCTCCAGTTTCTGTAAAAAATGCAGTAATGTGAAGCTTTAGTTTATTCAAATTTGGTGATGTCATCTCAGTAAAATAAGTTTTGATTAAGTTTAATTTCGGTCTACTAAAGTAGATCCGTGTATACCACATCTTCATTGTGCTGACATTATATAAAATCTAAAATCATATATATTTCTACAAAAGATGATATTTTGTTTACTGGAAGTATGCTAACACAAGAATCCCTGTACTGGCAAACATAAAACTTCCAAGCCAACTTCAATATTAAGCTGTAAGTTCTTAAAGCTAATAATCATACCCTTTCAGTGCAGGACTGAGACCAAGATCACTTCCCTTTACTAAGAAACATCAAATTGTATTTTCAGACATTCTTGATTCTATAAGACTTGCTCTCCATGTAAGTGACTTAATCCAGTGTGTGACTAAACCTATGAGTATACTAGTCTTACAGTCTGCAAATTTCTGTTACAGTTATTTCATATATCCTGGCATTTAACTTCTTGTCAAGGTGGGGAATATATTATATTAGCATATGTTTATTGAGTTAGTATTATATCAGAAAACACACACACACACACACACACACACACACACACACACACACAGACACACACTTCTTTATAAAAGAAAAATTTCCACACGTGGAAATACGCCAGCATAAAAAAAATTCCCTATATTCACAAGTGAAGAGATTTCAGTTAACTTTAGAGCTAAGCTGCATATAAGCTATTAAGTTTTTGAATGGCAGATAAGTGCAGTGTATACTTAGCTATCCAAGTATGAGTCTCTGAGATTTTTTTTTTTTTTTTTACTGTTTTTGTGTCTTGATTAATGGTTCCCCTCCCTTCATGCTGTTAGCCTGTTATCTTCTTTTAGGGCAGAAGCTAGACACTCTCCAGTCATAGGCCATTTTCCTCTAGATGGAGGGCCTAATTAGCTCTTGAATTTCCTGAATATGTGAGAGTCAGGTGGTACTGACCAAGCCAGTATACACAATCTTGTGGACTCTTCTTCCTACCTCTTGCATTTCCTAATCCCATGGTGGGTCACTAGAGATCTGTTAGTGATGTCAACCATACCTATCCCTGGTCTCCCAGACAACAAATATTCTACAAGATCATTCTCCAAAGGTGCTTGACCCTATCCTCCCTCTAGATATTACCCAAGCACCAAACCAGAATCACCTGTATCCATCCAGGATGGGTGGGCCAGTGACGTCTACTCATGGCCATCCAACACTGCTCTCCCTCCATTGTCCATGATGCTAATCAAACCACGTAATTTTGGTCAGGATCAGGGCTTCATCCCTTTGTGCTACTGCAGAAGGGAATGGTTCCCTGAAACTTTAACTAAGAAGTGTTAAATGAGATTTGAGATGTTTGTAAGCATCAAATGCAAGCTTGCACATGCATTTCAGAGTAAGTGTCTTTAACATTCCATTATATTTATTTTCTGGAAGGGATAAGCATGTCAACTTTCTTTAAGAAGAGAAAAATACTATACATCAAAACATAACTATAATGGACTGGCATTACATCAGAAATAAAAATGATGTGTATTTCACCATAAAAGTGTCACTGACATAGTATGATCCAATAATATAGAGAATATCACTATCACCCCAGACAGATGTAACTACATATAACACAATACACATAACATGAAGAAGAAATGGGTTTGGTAACTGTGCCCATTATAATTTAGAATTTTTTAATGATTGCATATTTCTGGTGCCAAGAAAGATTCAGTTTCAGAACTATAGTCCTAAACTCAGTGATCACTGTACTGTAAGCCTCCATATGGCAGGACACATTAGAAATCATGACAGCAGGATATATGAAATCCATATAACTCAGAGTCCTGTATCATAATCCTGTCTTTGAAATTTTATAAGAAAAATAATTGGATGGAGATGGTCAGTATTTAACAAAGTGACAATATGGTTATAATGGGCATTAGAAAATGGCGCACTGCAACATTTCCAAAGCATTTTTAAAACAAAAGTAGAGATATCAGTTCTGTTCTTGGTGAAAAATACATTAGCAAGAATATAAGCATATTTTGTCGTTACAGCATTAGACCTAAAATGCTGCATATACATTTCTATATAAATATCAAATTTCTAATAGCTTTAAATGCTTTGGCATTAAATATTTCTATAAAATAACATTTATTTAATAAAACAACATGATAAAACTAATTTGTCTCCTTGAAAGTAGAACATTTTAATGACAGCTTCCATGTATAACAACTGTGGTGAACAAGTTGGAGTTGAGGAAAGACTCCAACTAAGCATTCCTAAATATGGAGAAAGCATATGACAAATTCCAAAGAAAGTTGATGCGGTCAGCCCTGTGACAGTTTATACCAGTTTATGCATCACTATCTCCACCCTCCTTCTGCCTACATCTGACCACCCATTAAAAATACACATAATTTCATTACACTACATCCCACTTCCTCAACCACCTTAGTGAAACACATTCCCACCCAATCAGGTTTTATTACCATCCACACTAACAAGCAACACATCATTCTCAATCCCTTCACATTCTCTGGTCCTGCCCCATCATTATAGACTTCTTCCACTTACTTTCAGAACTTACTTTCTATCTGTGCCCTCTGCAATGCTTCTCCACCTCATCATCTTACTTCTCCTTCCTTTAAACTACTACACTATACCATCAGTCACCTACCTTTCACTACCATGCCACAAAGCCCCACAGTCACACACTTGAATCTCAAGACCTACCCCACTCTTTTGCACACTCCATTCTCGACTTACCCCACACACACACACACACACACACACACACACACACACACACACACACACACACACACACACACACACACACACACAACCACACATACACATAAACAGCTCTCTCTATACATCTACCCCAGTCCTGCTCATACTCTTCCTTAGAGCCAACACTGAATCCAATTCAGGTCCATCTCACCACAGAACAGCCATAACTTTCTCATAACTCTGACCTCCCTGTGCATTAATTATTGCCAAAGTGTCTCTAATAAAGTTGACCAGATAAACACCTCCATTATTAACCACTCACACAATATCAAAGCCATCATGAAACATGGCTCAAACAAAACAACCTTAATTTTCAGCATCTACTTCCTTCCTAAAATACCACCAAAGCACAAGACCTAGCAATAGAATAGACAAGGCAAGGACACTCTCATTCCTTATAGAAAACACTTAAATCCAACTATCAATGCTCAAGCAAACGCCTCCTCAGATACTGAAACTAACTGCATCCTTCTAAAGCTTCCCTCCTTTAAGAACATTTCACTTTCTAATAACAGTCAATTACCTTTCTCCTCCAACCTCTCTTAACACATTTCTATCCCTTACTATCACCTCGGCTGCCCACAACTACAAAAATATTGTTATTCTATCAACTGATAGACCCCAGAAAATATCTACCACTTCCGCCCTATCTCCCACCTTACCCATATTTAGAAAAATACTTGAAAAACTAATCTATAACCAACTATCCGCTTATGTACAACAGCGCCATCTCATGATTGTTAAACAGCATGCAGTCTAGGATGGCCAGAGAACAATGACAGCTCTATGATTAAGTTCATAGATTGATAGATTCATAAATTAGTACTAAGCTAACTGACCTTGCGAGCCATTTTAAGCCTAGCCAATTATCCCTTGTGAGATTCAACCCCACTTACAGATGATATGCTTATCAATATAGATAAAGAAAACCTTTTATTGAACTTAACAAAGCTTTTGATCTTATTCACCACTCCATCAAATAAATCAGAGTTATCCCAGCACTATCATCTGGTTCTAACATTTCTTAACACATAAGTATTTCAGAAACCAAATAGGCTAATCCCTAAAAACTTCCATCACTCCTTATAAGAATAGTGCCCCAACTCTTGTTTTCAGTCTTTATTAACAAACTACTGTCCAGCCTCCCTAACCTTCTTATCACTCTATGTGGATGACATGATTATCCTTCAATCCAGTCCCTCACATTCAACTATTCTAACCCAGCATCTGTCTGACCTCCACTCCCTTAATTCTTGGCTAAGCAACCATAATCTACTCCTTCACCCCCTCAAAAACTAAAAGTTTGACATCTGGAACCTCACAACTTTACAAAATATGACAAAAACATCTAAAAAGTTCAACATTGAAATTCTTAATGGTTCTCCAATTGAAATATCCAGAAAAGAAATCCCCTGCACGGAAGTAGTTGCACGGTCAACAGTAACATCAAATAACAAAAACAAGCCAGCAATGGTGCGCTGTGTATATATTAATTTATTTCCACATAAAACACAAGAAGAAACAGACCGGTTTCGGCTGAGGAATTAACACAGCCTTCATGAGTGTAATAATACAATACATCTTGTAAACATATATATAATTTATCCTTAATTAATACTGAGATGTTATTGGTGGGTTCATAAATATTCATTTAAACCTGGGTTAAACAGCCCTCCCAATTTAACAATCCACTTCTTTTCCATTGCATTCAATTTTGCATGCCATTCAGTTTTTTGGTTCGTATCTCCTCTTATCCTATCTATAATGGTAAAATGAAAGGACGCTGTATTGCATTGTAAAGTATGTTTGGATAAAGCATTGCTCATTCTTTTATGTTTAACTTCAGAAAGGTGTCCAGAAATACATAACCTAAGAGGTCTGGATGTTTATCCAATGTAGAATGCATGACAGTTGCAGGTGGCCAGGTATACAACCAAGTCTGTACTGCAGTTTGCAAATAACTTTATGTCGAATACCATGCTGCAATTACTGCTAGAGAAGTTTTTAGCTTTCAAAACTCAAATACAGTTGCTGCAATGACCACAAGGCATGCAGCCAATGATCTTCTCCCCAGAAATGATAGTTTGGATAGTATTATGATGAGTGGATGGATGCTGATGTTTAAATGGCTAAAATAAGACCCCAAATTTTTCCCTTTTCTAAAAGAGAACTAACATGTTTCACCTAAATGTTGAGACAAAAAAAATGTCCGCCAACAGTATATTCCAATGTCTTCTGTTGATCTCAATAAGCTTGTTGGTATTCCTACCATATGTGGTGGTAAATTGTAATTTTTTAGTGGTAGAGCTTGGTTTTTGTTGGTATTTCAGAAGGTCCTTTCTGTCAATATTGGCAGCATAATTGCTTGCTGTATAGACATAACCCATACTGTATCCTCTCTCTTGAAATCTATGAACTAAATCATTACAAAAATATGCAAAGGAAATATCATCTGAACAGATGTGTCTCATCCTAATGAATTGTGACTTGGGGATGTTTTTGGTAATGTGGGCTGGATACCATTATAGACAGGATAAGAGGGGATAGGAACCAAAAAACTGGATGGCATACAAAATTGAATGCAATGGAAAAGAAGTGGATTGTTAAATTGGGAGGGCTGTTTATCCCAGGTTTAAATGAATATTTATGAGCCCACCAATAACATCTCAGTATTAATTAAGGATATATTATATTTATGTTCACAAGATGTCTTGTATTATTACACTGATGAAGGCTAGGTTAATTCCTCAGCTGAAACCGATCTGTTTCTTCTTGTGTTTTACGTAGAAATAAATTAATATATACACAGCACACAGTTGCTGGCTTGTTTTTGTTCTCCAATTGAAATAACCACATCTTTTAAATAGTTACATTTATGGCTAGATCAATCACTTGCTCATATCTTACAGAGCTGCATTGAAAGGACTAGGATATGTATCAGTTTTCCTTTGTTCTGGTAATGTAAAATACCTTCCTCTTTCTCTACGGACCACTACAGCTGCGAAAGGCAAAGGAGTTTTCCATGCCCAACTTGAATATGGAATCCCAATTATAGCTACAGCCTCTAAAAAAACTCATATACTCTATACTCTATTGAAATCAAAATCTGCCAGTCTATTTCCAATTCTTCCCCTCAGGAACCCCACTGCACTACCCTCTCCAAAACCAAAAGGCTACCAGTCTCCTACAGATTTGAGCTAATCCTAGGGTCACTTCTTTTCAAACTGCTTCAAGCAAGTACCTTCCCACCTCTTGCAGCCAAACTCCACAATAAAACCACCCCCTACAACCTCTGCAACTTCTCCTAATTAACTATCTCACCCAAGACTCTCCATACCAAACTGCACTGTACTGAACATTCCTTCTCAGTTCTTGCACCCAAACTCTGACAAGCTCACTCCAATAACCTAAAAGAAGTCTCCTGTTGTTAATTATTTGAAATGTCAGCACCCACTAAAGCAAGTCCTGAAACTTGGAGACTGAATGGCAGAAACATTGGACTTACACAGAGTAAGTCTGAGATGCCATTTCTCAGAATATTCCTTTTTCTCATTGATATGGTGATCTTGGATTTGGTATATATATATATATATATATATATATATATATATATATATATATATATATATATATGTGTGTGTGTGTGTGTGTGTGTGTGTGTGTTGGGGATGTGGGGGCCTTGTTCCCCCTCCTTCTGTGAAAAGAAGATTTAAGGAGAAGAACAATTTTTCAGATTTGCACTTCTTCATGTTTTCAGTCTTTTTTCTGGCTTATTGGCACTCAGCATTTTGAGAACCAACATTTCAATAGGGAGACTGCCTATTTCCCCACTTTCAGAGCACACCTTAACAGAAACCTCAATCAAAATCTGACTCAAGTGTTTTTCCACTGGACATATCACCTAACTCCCTCCTTTTCTCACCTGTGACTTCTGTTTAGTATTTACTACTAAAATTCATTCATATTTGTTTTTCAATTCTGTTAGTAATTTTACATACTGTTAGAATTGTTAGGGGATACTCCACCTTTTGTGATTTCTCCATATTTGTAAATTTGTTCTGTTTTATTATTTGTGAATTTATTCACCCGGGCTCTATCCGCAAATGGTCTATCGTGATCAGCTTAATATCCCAGTAAACAAATTAACCAACAATTTAACTGACTTCTTCTTCTTTTAGCTTTTCCCAGTTAGGGGTCGCCACAGTGGGTCACCTGTCCGCTCATGATTGGCAGTGGTGTTTTACGGTGTCGAGTTGTCAGCCCAGTACCCAACCTTCCACAAAAGGCACACACACACACACACACACACACACACACACACACACACACACACACACACACACACACACACACACACACTCATGCCTAGGGTCAATTTAGAGTGTCCAATCCACCTACAGCATGTGTTTGGGATGTGGGAGGAAACCAGAGCACCTGGAGGAAAGTCACGCGACCACAGGGAGGACATGCAGACTCCACACAGAAGGCATCCCAGCCGAGGATCAAACCAGAGAACTGGTTCAAAGTTGCAGAAACATTGGTAGAATTACTGCAGACTATGTATAGGGATCCAATGACAGGAGCATGAACACTGTTCAGAGTCTCAGAGGGGTTCCCAGGAGGAATGGCTGTGCATCAGGGCTTAGCTCTAAGCCAGCTCTTACTCATACTGACTACATCAGCAAAAAGATCAGAGCAGACAGATCAATAAAGCTGCTATATGCAGGTGATGTGGCAGTAAAAGGAGACTCTGAACAAGAATGTCAGCGGATTACAGGCACTAGAAACAAAACTGAAAGCACAGGGATGAAAGTGCGTATGGACAAGGCTGGTCACAGCAAAAAATTAGGAAAATCAGAAGAAGCTTAAAACTGAAATAGAAAGGAAAACCATGGAAAAGGAGAACAGTTTTAAGCATCTAGGAGATGTGGTTAGGGAAAAGGTTAGACTTACTGAGGAGGTCAAAGCTATAATAAGAGGTACTACAGCCAGATTGGTACAAAGTAGAAAGGATAGTAATGTGACAGAAGAATGCCCGAGAAGGTGAAATGTAAAGTGTATAAAATGGTGGTGTGGTTACTGCTCCTGCATGGATTAGAAACCTAGGCAGTGAAGGCAAAGCAGCTGAGGAAATTTGAGACTGTGAAGATGAGGTGGCTGAGATAGTAAGATATACTTTATGGGACAAACAAAGAAATGAAGAAATCAGAGCAGAAGCCAGACTAGACACAATTACAGAGATGGCCAAGGAGAACAGATTACAGTGGATCATTTATGCAGGAATGCAGAAGATAGTTTGCTACTACAGATCAAGGAGAGACCATAAGAAGGTATAGGAGATGAGGGCATCCACTGAAACGAGAAGTTCTGAGATGGGTTGACATGACTGTTGATGAAGGTAGGAGAATGGCTGTAAATCAAGAGAACTAGTGACAGTTCATGCAACAGCCTGGCCAAATGTAAAAATGGGAAAAGTGGGACAGTGATAATAATAAAGTTCCTGTAAATTAGATTAGAAAATGTCAAATGCTTTTAGAGAAACAAACCTTTTTAATGAGGGACTTAGCCCAGACAGTCAGTATTCAAACAGTCTGCAGTAAAAAAAATGGTCAATGACAAAAGGGTTAACAATAAAAATATATAGGAAGGAAAACATAAACCAAAACTATTTGCTACATTTGCATTAGTATATAAAAGGAAAAGAAGACACCATCAGTTTTGTAAGGAAAAAAAACAGTTAATGACTACAAGAAATTAAGGATACACACACACACACACACACACACACACACACACACACACACACACACACACACACACACACACACACACAAACAAACACACACAAAGATCAAAATGCCCCATAAAAGGATGATTGCACCTGTGAGTTGAGCAGCAGCTGTCAGTAATTTTATAGCTGCACTAACAAAGCACACGACAGAAATAGAAGGCACAGCTGTAACATCCTAACCCTCTGAAAGAGAAACATTCAGAGACATAACATAACTAGTTATCTTGTCAAACCAGATCAGTTCATATACAAGGCGATAGATGAGTGTCATAAGTCTACATAAGCTAGATGCCAAGATACCTGTAACTAAGAATGAAGATATCGTTGCTGAGCTACAATGTACAGGTGTAGTGGAACAGCACAACACACAAGGAATAATTGTAGGAAAAAAGTAAAGAATAGTACAGCCACTGCTATTATATTTCAGTATAGCATTATAAATTCAAAGCATTACTAATGTTTACAAAATGGTCACAATAATCTCTGAGAAGATGTTGCTTTTCAAATGAGTCAGAAATAAGTATAACCTAACAAAAAAATCCTACCACCAAAAGCAAGACTCTCCCTTGCCCAAGCCTTTCTCCTACCCTCCCTCACTTATGCAGCCCCTGTGTTTACCAACTTTCAAACCACAACCTTAAATAAACTCCAGCAAACGTACCATAAGATAGCTAGATTTGTCACTAATGCCCCATATAATGCACATCACTGCCTATCCTTAAATTCTCTCCATTGGCTTGAGTTCCCCCGTGTACTCCTATTATCTCAACTTCAAATGCTACACACCATTCTCGACAAACCTTCATCCTGCCTGTTCTCGCTTCCCTCATCTCTAGCTATTCTTCTTCTCATACTCTCTGACTCTCCGCTCCTCTAATCAATTACTACTACGTACTCACCAACCAAAAAAACAATAGGTAAGCTCCTCTATAAATATTCCATTACCCAAGCTTGGAACAATCTTTCCAGAGACATACGTTCCATCATTCATCCATCCCACTTTAAAGAAAAACTTAAAATCCACCTACTTAACACTAAAATCTGTCCCTGCCAAGCCCCAACTTAAACTTTCACTACCCCTCCTTAATTTACCCCACATACAACTTGTATGCCTCTACCACATTCTATTCTCTGATACCTTTTTCCTGATGATTAAACATTTCTTGTAAAGTTGTAAATACATTGTTACTTCTGTAAATTATTTTCCTTTACATTATATGTTTTTTGCATCACCATGTTATATGTTCCAATTGTATTTTTATTAATTAGATTAGATTTGTCTTTTCTTGTCATGTAAAGATCTTTTTCTGTAAACTGTGTTTAATGGAGCTTTTCTCCGTGGGTCTCCACTGAAAATGGGCCACAAACCCAGCTGGACCAACCCAGTTAAATAAAATAAATAACCCTCTACTCTGTATATGACTCTGAATATAATAGATATCTTGCTAACAAAAAGTTTATTGGGGTTTAGGAATAATAGATCTGGAAAACTATGACAATGTCAAACAAAATAAGAATACTTGGTTACATTTTTGAACAAGTCCCTGTCTCTATACACCAGTGGTTGTTAGATTACACTGTGTACTTGGATCAAAAAAAAGGCATTTAATAGCCTAGCTATTTGGCTCAGTGAAATAATGCCTTACCTCGGTCCCAGACAAGTTGACATCTATTAATGGCTCAGGAAGATGGAATAGCAGGGGAGGGGTGGGAGAGTGAGACAGAGAGAGAGAGAGATGCATGAATTATGTTGGTGTACTTGTTTGGGACAGATGGTTGTAATGGCACCTCCCTCTGTTGTGATCTCACTGTGGTGTAGGCCACATCCTTGAGAACAGGCCCTGGGGAGAGAGCCATGGGTGGGCCTACCCAAGCTGTGTAGTACCTCTTGTGGAGGCATGTCAAGGAGCTGGCACACTTCTGTATCAGGGGAACAGACAGTCCCTCTTCAGTGATATAGAGTTCACATCACCACCAGGGCTGTGATTAGGCTGTATCCATAAAGAAATGTTCTAATGGCTCCCCAAGGTGACATCTCTGTGACTGGTTTTTACCTCACAGGCAATGAAAAAGCTGGAAAAAGCTCTTGTCCCATATGAAACAAATGGGCCAATAGATCATGGGGAGCCAACGGTCACAAAAAATGTATAATTACAAAAAGCGAAGGCACTTGATACCATTCAAGATGCTAATTATTGCATAAAATCTAACAAGCAGTTATTAGCAAACTGGGCACATATAGGCTTTGTAGAAGATAACAGTGATTGACACCAGCAAGTAAAGTAGCAGGAGATTACTGTTATAAATGATATACAACCGAAGTCAGTACTAAGGCCTTTTTGCTTTATATGACTGCTAGTATAAAACTGATGGGGTCATGTATGCATAACTAAAAATGCAGAATTCTGTAAAACAGTATCTACTGCCTTACATTAGGGTGATTCAGTCACATTCCAGTACTATTGGGTAGAATTTAAATGGTGTTCCTTGAGCAATAATGTGAATTTCAATGTAAACAAATGCTTGATGTTAATATATGGTAGAAAATTTATAACAATACAATAAAATTAAAAATGCATATATGAAAAATGACATGTAAAACTATCTACCTGTCTATATTTTTGTCAGTGATCTCAATTATAGTCAATTATACATACAATGACCCCCCCTCCCATTAATATTTCAAAATGTGCATGCTGATTCGCCAGCGTGCCCCTTGTAAATCCCACAATATACTGACTGAAAAAGGTCGGGTCGCCCAAACTTTTTTCTGTTGGTATAAACTGCTAAAAACATTTTTTTTAACAAATAAAAAATAAAAAAAAAAAAAGCGGAGCAACGGAGACTTTCTTTTCTCCTTTGCTTCCGTTTCAAAGCATTGATGTACTGGGTATGTGTGGGACGCAAGTCCCATATGCATGTTCAGTACATCAAAACAAGGAAGCAGTGTACCACAATCAGCAGAGGAACAGTAATGTGCCGTTATACAAAGACATTATTTAAGAAAAGTAAGTATTTTTTTTCTTAAATAATGTCATTGTATAATAGCAATAACCGACTCTGGTTGTGGTATATTGAAATTTACCCACAGTTGGCTTTATTTAATCATTTGGGCTTTGCCCTCATGATTAAACCACACCAGCCGTGGGGATATCTTCAATATACCACACCATGTTGTTGGTTATTGCTTAAATAGTATATCTACTTATGTGAGAAGATTATGCAGAACAGTACATGATTTTTAAGTCATAAGTATTTTTTTTTTGGTTTATTTCTTGACTAAGGTGCAGTGTTTGCACATCATCCCTCCCTCCACATGAGCTTTTAATGCTATTTCTGGTTTAATCCCATATCATAAAGACATGCTTAGAGGTGAAGTGGAAGTTCACAAAATTACCTGCTGGTGTGTACTTATGTGTGTTGGTTGAGTACATACAAATAAGAGCTTGCATCTTGCAATGCACTGGCATCTTTCCAGCACAGGTGCCCTGCCTTTAACTTATTGCTTGACAGGAAAGGATCCAGATCATGCAACCTTGCACAGGATTAAGTTGGTAATGGGAAAGAATGAGTGCATATATAATAACGTATGCCAAATGCAATGCTATTTGTGAATTTGCAAAGAGAAGTGAAATGAAAACTAGAATGTCTTATCTGGCCCAGTTAACCAATGGATAAATGAAAAGATAGAATAAAATCAATACTCTACTGCAGTACAATGCAGGAAGGCTGGGATGTAGCTTGGAGTACACATATTTGCATGATGGTCAGGTGTGCAGTCATGAAGAAGAGGCTGTACAGACTTATTGTGGGAGGATGTTACAGCTCAATCCCTTCTCTCTAAGGTGGAGTCACCTTGGATTTGTCAATGATAAATAACACTGAAAAGTGGGAGCAAACCCTGCAAAGCGGGGAGACTTTGCCCCTGTTCAAAAACTCTTTCTTTAGAAACTTGCTCAGTGATGTTTAACCACCTTTTTATTTCATTCAGTGGCATTTAATGAAAAAGACCTTAAAAACTGGTAGGAATTTGTTTATATGCTAATTTTGAATACTAGTCTGTTAAGAGCTGTCAAGAAGTATAAAATGGCTTTTTGTTATTATTCGATTAAACACTCTCAGTCACTGCCACTGTCAGGATGCAAAATGTAATATATGCACAAACTTACATATGCACAGAATGCTATTCTTTGTAATTTATCATTTGTAGCACTTCTAGCAAACACGTTGTTTTGTATCTTGACAAGTGTCTGTCATCATCCCTTTAGATGCTGTCTAAGAAAACATTTGTGTAGAATTTATTCATTTCTACCCTTTTATTGCCTCATACCAATCCCTCTCTAAGCACTGCATCTTTAGCCTGTGTTGCTGTAGCCATCTTTCAATGTAAGTCAGCATTCAATAATGGTAAATGTAATCCCAGTGTATTTAGACTCTCGCTATATTTCAACCTCTGTCCATTCTCCCTGGTAGTTAGTTTCAGAGCTCCACCTTACATTTGTTAACTTTTCCTGAACTTTTCTCTGCAGAATGTTTTTTTATTCAGTTCTTCACAGAACTATGATGGCATTGCTTCCTGATGGTATAATATAGCTATCCTACTGCTGTACCTATTTGTCTGAATGTCTAGCTAGCTATCCATCTGTCTATCTTTCTACCTCTTATCTGTACTGTCTGGCATGCTGTAATCATACATCCTACAAAGGCAAGTTGCTTTCTACAGTGCAAATTATATTTCTGAAAAGATACAAATGAATACTTAGGGTACTTTCTACCCGTGTCATTTAGAATGCCCAGTTTTGATTTCCTGTCATCCTTCTTGGAAAGGACTATAGGAAATGCTCAGGTGTGTACTATGGTATCACTACAAATATTCAATGCAACATGTTTTTAGTGTGAAAATAATTAACTTGCTGTGTGTGATAAAATGATAGTAGTTGTAGTCTGGGTACACTGCTCCACTTTTTTTGTACATAGGGTACAAGTGAAAGTTTATCAGTGACAACTATCTAGAGCCAATGTTCATACTGCCAGGTGGCTAGCCCTATTACTTTTTAACAATAAGAACTATGAAACTCAAACATTTGGCATTATTGACTGATTGTAATCCTTAGTGATTTACCAGGAAATCAAAAAAAAAAAAAAAAAAAAAAAAAAATTAAAATATGAGGCAAAATCATGGACGTTCTGCTAGATTTGGGAGAAGCACTATTTTCATTCAGATGTTCGTAGGTAAGTACGAGGCTAGCTGCCCTTGTGGGCCATTTTAAGCCTAGCCAATTTCTCTTAATGGTGAGAATCAGACCCTGTACCTTGTATCTGTGAGGTAAACACCTTAATCATTTGGCAAGCCCCCAATACAGTAAAAAAAAACAACAGCATGGGACTAGAACTCATACTTATGTGGGGAGTAATCACACCGTCTTCTGAATTATCCAGATGAGTTAAGTTTCATTTGTCTGAATACTGGCTTATGTTTCTGACTTAAAATGATCCTGGTATAATTTCCTGCAGGTAAACTCTCATTGTGGAGTTTATATGTTCTACTTGTGGTCGTGTGTGTTTCTGCAGGGAATTTTGTTTTCCTCCCACATTTTATTGACATGTTGGTAGGCTGCTGACACTAAATTGTATTTAGATGTGCATATGAGTGTGCATTCATGGGTATATCTGCCCTGCTATTCACCAGTGTGTCCCTTATGTGTCTGGTTCCTGTCTTTCACCTACTACATGCCAGGAAAGGATCTAATCCTTCCTCCAGACCTTTGATGAAAAAGGTTGCTACTGAAAATAAATGGATGGATGGATGGATGGATGGATGGATGGATGGATGGATGGATGGATGGAAGTGCACTAGCTTGCAATCATGTGGGAGGTTGGCATAATGGTTAAGGTGATTACCTTACAGACACCAGTTGCAAGGTTTGAGTCTCACATGGGATAATTGGCTAGGCTTAATATGTCTCACAAGGGCAGTTAGCCTACTACTAATCTATGAACCTATGCTGCCCAAAATCTGTAAATATTTGTTTCAGAGCACACCGCCATAACCTCATGAGTGAAAGAAAGGTCTTCTGTGCAATGCTAGTAAGGCTGTCTCCAACTTTGGCAGATATATATAACACAGCAGAAGCAGCAGTTGTTTATCAAAGTCTGGGTATTGCAGGGGTTAGTTAAGCAGTGGAAATAACTTCTAGATGTCTCAAACAGACAACTATCTGATGGTTAAAGAGGCAGAGGTGAAATATTGCCTAAACTGAGCTTAGTAAGGATGGCAAAATGCTGAAATTGACTGGGAATGAATTAGGATTTATAAGATGCTCTTTGAGGAATTCCTTAACCCAGTGGATATGACCTCATTCAGGATGCAGTGTGGGAAACACCTGGTAGCAATGAATTTATTTTTTAGGTATGCCTCTACAGTGTTTAAACAGTTCCATTGTTACAAGATTTTTGGAATGGATAAAATAATTCCAGAAATGCTGACTGCAGTCGCTATTACTGGTTTGTTGTAGTTACGGAGACTTTTAAATGTTGAATTGGAGGCAGGAACAGAACTCTGGATGAGCAATCTTGGGAGGTGGTCCATGCTTTCTAAAAAGGGGACAGGAGGAGGTATTCAGGTTGTATAGGGATGACACTCTTCAATCTCCCTGGAAAGTAGGCTTCAGTTGATTCTCAATCCTTTGATTCAGGAAATATTATGCAATTTATTTTCCTGGCCATGGAAGAGTGGATCGAGTAGTTCTCATTGTATAAATATTTTAGTGGTTCAGTGAGGTAACCAGTACTTTCACCATGCCTTCTTTGGATTTGTTTAAACAAGCAATCATTTCCAAAAGCATGGTTTCTACATGGGAAATTTAAAGACTACCTAGGGGTGTTGTAAGGCCTGATGCTGCAGTCAGAGAGCTCCCCTCACTTCTGAAAGAATACTGTTCTCCTGTAGTGCCAACCCTGAAGAGTAGAATTGCATTAGAAGATGGTCTGTCTGTTAAGATGTTTTGTGCTTGCTTTTTTATTAATTATAGATAGAAAGTTATAAATATATATATATATATATATATATATATATATATATATATATATATATATGGATTCCTATTACAAGAACGAAAGTTCACTACTTCGAACTTGTAACAGGAAGCCTCACTTCTGCGAAAGTTCACTTTAACGAAAATGAACTTTTGCATAAGTGCAGTTCACCAAAAATGCCACGGCACAGTGGGGGACATAAAAAACAAGCTATGTCCTCCACTATGGTGTGATAGTCACGGACCTTAGTGTTAGGGCATCGCACCATAGTAGAGGACATTGCTATATCCTTCACTGTGCTGCAGTCGTGGGTTGCAGTACCACATGCTGAGGGTACAGGTGAGCTTGTTGGATGGTGCAAGGTGGGAAGCTTTACCTTTTCCAAAAACACTTGACAAGAATAACAGTGAATTTTGGAATTTGCTGCTATCCCAAATGAATCAATGTTTGCTTTTAAGAGTGGACTTGCTTTAATATGTCTCATACTTCTGACAGGTAGCCCTCGATGTTTTTGTGAGGGCAGCTATAATTAATGTAAACAAGAGTACTGAATCATACAAGAAGATGTACAGTTTCTTTTTCACTTTTACTAAAGGATGACTTCTGAATCTTTACTTACTGCACCTTTCTACAGAGCAGATTTCTGTACCCATCTCCGCCTACCAGAATTATAAAATTAACTATACTTTTCAGAAATCTGTAACTCATACTCTGTTCTTTCCAATTGAAAATGACCCTTTTTTATAATGACTTCTGTCAAATGAAGGAAGTTGCAACAGCATGTGCTCTAACTAATTATGTGCTTTCTCAGATAATACTACTGCGTCTTCAGTCTAGAAATAAGACATTTCCACTAGTGCGTGACAACTGGCTAGAAAATGCATTGCTGGAACTCTGCTGTCGTGAAGGCGTTTCTTTGTGATCTCCAACCGGTTCAAAATCACACAAGGAAAGACACTTGGTGCATCTTCAGCATGTGCGAGTAAATGAGCTGCAAAGAACAGAAGGCACTAACTCCTCAGCTTAGCTAATAAAATCCTGGAAGTGTAAAACCAGTGTCAAACGAAAGGGTCATTGTTAGTAACATTGCCTGCTCTCAACAACAGTTTTTGATGTTTACCCTCTCAGAAGAATACAGATTTAAAGAAATAGTTACCGTGATATACCAATGTGGAGAAGCAGCCATGAGAACAACATAAAAACAAAAGCATATGGAGGTACACATGCTCACACATACAGACAGTGACTCACAAATGGCTAGCAAACTGCAGCACTGTAAGGTCATCAAGTAAATGCACTTTGTAGCCATCCATGCCAAAGGATGAGGTACAAAAAGTATCTGACATACTACCACATAACAAATCACCACCTGAGAGACCAATACCTTCCTTTCATTTCATTTATTTATTTATATCTAGCTATCTTTGTTTACCAGAAAAGTCTGACTGGATTGATCCCACTTACAGCAGAGAACCAAAGAGAAAGTATTCAATTATTACATTTGTATGTAGAGAAAACTTTGCAAAATACATACATGATGTAACACAGTATTAGGTTTTCATTGTACAAAGAAAAAAAGCTATACAGTGTTTTACAATTACAAAATACAGAAGATATTCACTTTAAATACATATATTAAAGCATTGTGGTATTTTTCATGATGAATCAGATATGCATGTATATTAAATTTGTATGCACAGTTTAGAATCTACAACTGAAATGCCAAACATAGTATGAGTGCAGAGTGCAGGCAATTTGAAAGTGCAGTACAGCCATGCAGTGGTTGAAATAGCATGGTATGCAGTGTCTACTAATGAGTGCATAATGACAGGAAAATGATGAACCATATGCAAATGAGCCACAGGGATCAACCAAATGGCAGACTGATTTGGAAATGTACACTACTGCTGCACCGCATAGCGATGCACACCCAGGAAGAAAAAGACACAAACCACAGGATGTAGTCAATAAGAGCTAAGGAATCCACACCAAAAATAGGATTTCCAGCTAAGAAATGAAGCAGCAAGTACACCAGGAACTCCAACAATCACTTCTAGTTTATTGCAACAGAAACAAGTGTAGATATAAGTGCTTTCATCCCAAATAATAACAGGAACTTCAAAACCATAAACAATAAAAATAAAAAGTGAATTAAATAAAATACCACTAACAAATCAGCCACCAATAAAACTGTTTAATAAACATCACTTAGTGCCCCAGCAAATAAGCCTTCCAAGAGTAACAACACATTGTACTAAACCAGTATAAATACATCCTTAATTATCAATCATTCAATAAAACAATTAATTATTTAAATCATGTATTTCCAATTGCATTCTTTATTGAGCCCAAAGGGCTCCAAAGTGCCATATTTTAAAATAAATAAAGTGTCTTTCTTCAGCAATTTGTCTTTACTATGTATATGTTCCCCAATTAAAACTTCTACCTTTTTCTAAAATACAGCCTTTAAGCATATCAGGATTATAATTATGATTATGATACTGTAAAAAAATGAGCTCCCAAAGGGATCTCCATCTTATTTTTAATATCTCTCACATGTTCTTGCAATCGAGTTTTAAAACTCCTATTGGTCTCACCTATATAGAACAAATTGCAAGAACATTTTAATATATAAATAACCCCTTCTATGCAACAAGAATAATTATTTCTGGGTACAAATTTTACTCTGTTTACATATGGAAAATAACACACAGTATACCTACAAATGGAACATTTACTACAAGAAAAAGTGCCTTTTTTGGCCATTAGAGCTAAATTTAAATTATTTGATGGAAGAAGAAAGTGATTATGTACTACCA
This sequence comes from Protopterus annectens, assembly GCF_019279795.1. Classification (NCBI taxonomy): domain Eukaryota; kingdom Metazoa; phylum Chordata; order Ceratodontiformes; family Protopteridae; genus Protopterus; species Protopterus annectens. The sequence continues at coordinate 1,227,949,087 of NC_056745.1, forward strand.
TGTCTTTCAAACTTCTTGCTCTTTTATAAGAGATTTTAACCTGTGCAGGCAATAAACGCCTTAGGTCCTTATCTCTTAATAATATAGACCAAAATTGTTTGATACATTCTACTATTTTATTTGTTAATACATTAAAAGTAGTAACAAAACAGACTTCTTGTTGCGTGTGTTTTTGCACATATGGTTTATCCCCCAAATAAAATGCCTTATTGGTCTTTTTATCACATCCTTTTCTCATCATAATTATTTTAATTTTAGTTTCAGTTACTTGTTGTATATCATAACCTCTGCTATAAAGCATTTGTTCAGCTATATTTACTTCATCATAGAAAGTCCTATCATTACTGCACAACCTGTGTATTCTCAGAAATTCATTATAAGGTAATACAGCCAATAGATGTTAAGGGTGGCAACGATTACCATATAAAAATTGATTCCTATAATCAAACATGATATAAAGTTGTATTAAATCCATCCAACTGGATGTCCAAGAAATTAACCTTAGGCCCTAACTGTATTCCATCAAACTGAAATCCCATGTTATTAACTTGCAATTTTGTAAACTTGTTATTAACTAACTCTGTTAATGGTATTTTATTTAAATAACAGGAACGTCATCAGATACCTGCAATGTGCGATGCGCACCCACTTGAATGCCAAGACTCATAGTGTATATGATGGCAGCCAACACCAATGGTAGCACAGCATATGGTGGGAGCTGCCATCAGAGCCAGAGTCCATAATATTGTATTTTGCAAACATTCTTGCCAACAGTAGAGCTACAGACAGTGCCTGATATACTACAACCTAACATACCACCACCTAACAGATAAGCAGACTGTGGATCATTTTCAAGTGGACAGAGATACTGTAAGGGACTACCTGTGTTGTCCACAAGTGTAATCAAGAAGGATGTGTGAACTGCTCATTCCTATGCACACAGGTGTATGTGCAGTGCTAACAATCTTTGATATAGTGACATTTCAGGGACCTATAGGAGGCATGTTAAGGATATAATAGGTGTCAGTCTTATGAATCCTAAACTAGTTCTTTGACATTATGCTAAAACATTTGGAGGAGGATATCTATTATCACAGGACAGCAGAGGAGAAAAACAACACCATAAGCCTTTTGTGAACCTGCTCCTTTCTCTGAGGTCATGGGTTGCTATCAAGGCCCCATCATGTGCAGAGGTCTGTGATACATTAGCAAGAAGTTATTTTACTCCTTGAACTCCAGGCGGTCTATAATACCCAAGCTATTATTTCTAATGTTTCTGTGTATGTGTGCTCTCTGAGCAATTCATATGAGACACATATTTGGCACACATCTGATCTTTAGAAGAAAACAGCATGGCATTCCAAAAACAACAACCAGTAACCCAAAATCAGAAAGTTGGGTGCAGGACAACCACAGGATATGAGTCTAAAACTTAAAGCAAAGTAAAACTTCAATTTTATTAAAAATTAAATAATAAAATTATAAAGTCATTAAGAGCTTTTATCTCTACTAGGGAACTTCATCAGAATAATCAAATCCCAAAGTCCACTTCCTTATACAGGAAACCAAAGACTAATCATATCCCATTAGTTAATTCAGTTAAAGCAGTAAAAATACCAGAAGCCTACTTATCCCAATATAACATACCATTAAAAAAACACTAAGTGAGGAATGAACAAAAAATGTTTAAAAAGAAATGTTCAAAAATTAAGAGCAGAATAAATTACAATTTAATAGATCTTAGTCTGAGGAGGGGTTGCAGGAAAAAAATAATTCAAACTTGGAGCTTCCATGACATTCAGTCTAAATTACCACACCATTTCACTATGCTCTATATGTATACAGTTTATGTACTTCAGGCTATAATAGATACACCCCATGCAGGCTGTGAATATATAACCCACCGGATGATGCTCCCAGTATGCAACTCCCAGACTATTCAGAAAATGGTTTGTAATACTGTTCATATGGACATCTGAAATGTTGTGGTCCAGGTATTTGGACTACTGAAGGGAATTTTCCAAAATTTAGAAACCTCCTGATAGGCATTGCAATATAGTCTGGTCATATGCATGTGTCATGCTTCACAACAAAATATTATGCAAACAAGTTAAGCAGTTGGAGAACACAGCAGGACATTCCATACAAGTCATAGCAACATCATAAGGACAGGTTGGAGTGTCAAGGGAGGAATATGCAGAATAAGTAGCTTGCAATATCTAAGTACAACACAGTGAGCACTGATAACTTCAGCCCTGAAAGAAAATGCAGTTTTGCCATATATTTCTGAATGCCAATATTGCACTAGACCACATACGGAGCACTGAAGAGCTTCAAGAAATGCAGAATCAACATTCAGAAAATGAATGTCGATACTGACAGTAACAATTCCTGATAACTTGTGCTTAGGGCAGCTGCCCCTAGCTATGCCTTTGCAGCATGGCTTGTGTGGACATGCACTGAATCACCTTTGCTTTTCTGGCTTAGATGTGATGACTGTCACATAGGGCATAGGTGTTGCTTTAATACTGCTTCTATTGTATTACAACATAATGCTGCAAATTGCATATAATGCTGTGATTCTCTTGCCCTGTTCACTTTTTTTACTTGTCACACAGCTCATATCTCTTGGCTGTTACATTTCTAAATACTTCACCAGGACTTCATACAGCAACCATCTTACATATTGATACTGTGCATGAGTTCAGCTGTCTATGAATCCCAGCTAAAAAGAGCAAAGCAAAGATATATGCACATCTACAGACACAAGACGCAAGTGAAGGCAGTGCTCAGCCTTTGTTGTATGGACCTCAGGTGTCTGATTTTGATAAAATGTCACATTAATGTATTTCAACCTTATTCCATATGAACACTAGTCACAGTAACGTATTCAAACTTTCTTCACATAGATATACTTTAGACATGCAAAGCCTTAATAACAGGTATTTACACTGAGCAAATGACTGTAGCGCCAGTTATTTTTATCCATAAACAGCTCCATATTGAGTTGATGGTGTACAGCTTGGATATTTGATTGTAGTTAATAATAATAATAATAATAATGATAATAATAATAATTAGTATTATTACTATTATTATTAGCACTATTATTATATCTGATCATAACAAAATAACAACAATAAACCTGACTAGAGTAATTTATTCACCCTCACACATGGCCACTAATTACTACCACTGAGCTCTACCTCAAATTCCAGGAACTATAGACCCATCAGCCTAATAAGCATAATGTACAAAATCTTGTTGGTCTTGACCTACAATAAATTTTGTCAAAGGGATATTATGTCTACTTAATTTAGTAAATTTCTTTGAGAAGTCACTGAATCTGATGATAGTTTCCATGCAGTTCCTACTGTGTACATAGATCTGGCCAAGTTCTTTAACTATATTCCTCATGCAGGAATTGTAAATAGGCTTGAAGGCTAAAATGCAGATCCTTATGTGGAAAGATGGATAACAAACTGGCAGACAAATAGATCCTGTATAGTTAGAGTAGCAGTTACCACTTCCAAAAGCAAAATAGATAACTAGTGGCATTTGTCGGGGCATAGTAATTGATCCTTTCTGCTTTTCTCCTACTCAGATCTCCGAACCGCTAAATCAGACATATGGCTGTGTAATGACACTAAGCTAGCAAGGTGTTATTATTTTTTTCAGTATTTGACATAGCATTTTTACAGGACATGCTGAAACATTCTACTCAGTGGTTTGTTTGTCTTTTGGGACAATGGGCTTAATTTAAATGTAAAAAAGTTATCTTTGGTAAACAGATCATGGCTGCTGTTACAGTAAAGGCAGCATGCCTCTCCAGACTGATACAATTATCAGACAACTCTCTAGTTAATGACCATTAATTAGAAGCAGTATTTATGTAAATTTTCTGCCTAGTTCAATTAATAACTAAATGTGTCTCTTCTAGGTCAAAAGAAGTTGTCATTTCTCCATACTTTATCCTTATCAGACCAGTTATAGAATATATATTGCCTGCTTTAGCAAGTGATTATCAAAATGCATCATTCCACAAGAATGACCTCAGAGGTGCCTAACTATAAATGTCACCAGATTAAAGACATTCAGCAACTAAGACAGGGTTGAAGCTCTGACCCTGACTCCTACGAGGAAATACACGACTAGCATTAAATTCTGTTAAGAACTGAACCCTCCTTTATTTTCTACTTCTCCACAAAACAAATAACTCACAAGCATTCAAACTAAAGACCTTAATCCTTGCCAATAAACAAATAATACAATCTGAACAGACACATTTATTAATTTATGTTTTACAGCTCTGAAAAAAAATAAGATTACATCTAAACAGAGTGACACTCTCACTTCCTTTAAGACATACCTTGATAACATCTTTGGCAGCAATTAATTCATCACGGTTCTGTTGTTTTTATCTTTGTGGAGGCAGGTGGTACCCCATGTTGGTGGGTATTGGCAAAGTGATTATGCTCAATTCACTGCCTCTGTCTTGTATGATTCTATTGATTGTGTGCACTCCAAGTGTTTGATCATGATCAAATGAATAAATAAATGCAAGCATACATTGACACAGTAACATACCTGAGCTTGTTGCTTTCAGATGCATACATTGAAACCTGTTACGATCCCCAAATGTATGTAATGCTTCCTGCATTCTCACAATATGGGGCCTCCAAACCATGACTTACATGGTTAGACTAAAAGCCCTGTCACTGTACTCTATATCATATAGGCTGATGAGAGGCAATTTATGCCTGGCATACAGGGTATGCTCTGACCCTGCCTTGATGGAAACGCTGCACATCTGCAAGCCAAATGGCATAAGAGTCACTCATTCTAGGGATTTTAACCTAGCATGTGACATTAACAGAACATGCTGGAGAGACAGCTATATCTCCCGGACATTGCCACTACTCTGGAATAAACTTCTAATTCATGTGAAACAGAGGTGCTCTCTGACCCTATTCAAGTGCAACCTGGACAAATGGATGGGAGACTGCAAATTCATCCCAGGGTAGCATCCATGTCCCTCATGATCAGGTGTAGTTGGTGTTTATCATAGACTTGCTCTGCAAATTAAGGTCACCTAACCAAGGGTAATTGAGGCAACTTGAAATTAACATGGCTAGGCTTGTACGGGCTCTAGGGCTGCTAGCCTAGTAACTTCCTATGAACCCATGAAGCTATAAAGCTTAGATATAGGACTGTAGCATACTAACACTTCAGAATATCTTTGCCTTATGCTGCAAGGACAACAAGCCTCCCAGCATATGAAGATACATGAGCAACCCTGTCTTAGTGACTTTCAAGCTGCCATGTGTTTTTATATGGGTGTGGATATATGAATGCATCTGTAAAAGCTTGTTAATGTTTTCATGTCATACATGAACCAGGAAATACATCTTAAGCTTCAAAATGATAACACAGGGGAGTATCTGTAACATATGCACTCTGTTCAACAACTTCATTTGGGCAGTGAAGACATTAGAAAGGCAAAGGTTATGTGAACATTATCTCTAAAGGATTGTAATACAGTCTTCTGCCTCAAACCATCAAGTATAAAGTAAGGTTTAATAGCAGCAAGAAATGTGACACACTGGAACTTTACAGCATATAGACTAGAGAGGACAGGCCATTTAACATGGAAGAGTCTAGCCAGACCAGCTTTTACCTTTTATTTCCTGCTTTTTACAGAAATAATCTCCTCTGTGTCCACCGATATATATATATATATATATATATATATATATATATATATATATATATATATATATGGCCTAATATCTGCTCTGTCGGGCAGTACTTTTAATTCACAGTGTCACAAAATCTGCACCTTGGACATGAAAAAGACAGTGTCTTGAGAACTTAATTAGATATCAAGTTTATGTGACCTTTTTGAGAGCAGCAAAGAAAACATTCTCTGTCATGATGTTTGACCTCCAGATCTTTATAATAGGCAACATGGAACTTTGCTTCTTCCTCATAAAAAAGCAACCCTGAATAAATGCACAACACTCCACTGACTGCTTGAACCTTGTTTCATATGGCACATTATAATAGGCGTGATTTGGTTTGCTGCATGAGGTCTACAGTTGCAGGAGGGCCAGTGGCCAGGCACCCAGTATCAGCGACAAAATAGTTTTATTTCTGAACGTTTTATTTTCAGTACTGCTAACTCATTTTAGTTAATTTGTGTGCTGAACATAACAAGTACTAATAAAACAAGCAATTACTTTTAGTTTTAATTAAAAAAAAATATTAAATGAAGCAGACATCGTGAGTATTTACTTCTCAATACTCTTCTCATGATGCCTATGATTTGCATGTGTTCTTGCACAGCATGGGCCGGAAAACCTGTTCATGTGTTTTATTTACTTGTTTATTTATTCATTTATTTTAAGTAATGATGAAAGTAACTTATCATTTGCTACGTTTGGTTTTGCAGGACAAGTCTGCATGTGTGTTAAGTAAGTTGGAATACTTTTCTCTCTATCTACTATTTATGTGATGCAAGGTTGAAACTATCTCTGGTTTAGCAGAATATCCCTTAATTTGCATCATCTTTTTGGACTGCTCCTCATAAACTGTGTGGTTTTCTGGCACATTACTGAGGACTGCTGAAACTAAATGATAACAGACATTTGAATTTCAGACTTCCTGTCCTTCAGAAAATACTTATTAATGTAAAAAGTGTTATGTTATTCGATTGACCCTTTTCAGTATTTAACTCATTCTGTCCAGTACAGCTCTTTTGAGTGTGTACTTTTAACTCCCAGTGGGTGTGGCTTGAGCCTTTCAAAAACAAAGTCATCATCTTACAGTTCAAATACTCATTGACAGAAGTCAAATGGCAGTACAGTTGTGTTTGCCATAACGTATGCTTCATCATAAAATATTCTGATACCTTATATGTGGCATGGTTTTAGAGTTATTAATGCAAATAAGGACAAGCAATATTAGTAGGGGATAACTGCAGAAACACCTGCAGGCACACTTAGCTGTAATATGTTAAGAACAAAATTTAAAATATGCCCCTAAATTTGAGGTATTTCTTTTGTATTATTTTTGGTTTTGTTCCTGATTATTGCAATAGGTGATGAATACATATTTTTTTTATCACAGTCAATCAAGGTCTACACAACAAAGTGACTATAACTGCTGGGTGGGAGTGGGGGTTGATTGTGGATCCAATTAATTTCTGGTTTAACAGTCTGACTTTAAAGAACTAGTGTGCATTTGTGTGAAATAAGCTGGAATATGTTACTTTCTAGTTACTTTGTTGTGTCTTTCGGCTTTTCTGGTTAGGGGTCGCCACAGCAGAACTCTGGTCCGCTAATGATTGGCAGTAGATTTTTACGTGCTGAGTTACCGGCCCTGACGCACAACCTTCAACGAAGGTACACCCATTCATGCATGTCTCCACACAGAAGACGCTCTAGCTGAGAATCGAACAGGACAACGTCTTACTGTGAGGCAACAATGCTACCGCAGCACCACTACCGCAGTTCTAGTTACTGTTTATGTGAAACAAACTTGAAATAAAATATTTTGTCCATAAATATTTCTTATGTACTTATTTTGTCCATATGTACTTATTTTTTACAACTGGATATCTGAGGTATACACTGTCAACATCTAAGCTATAACTGCTCAGTATGGGGGTTGTCTGTAGATGAAAATGTCTGACCCTGAAGTCATGATCAAGTTAAACAAGTATTACTCTGGCTTTGTAGGACTAGGGTGCATTTGTGTAAAGCAGGTTGAAATGCTTTACTGTGGCCACTTTTTTTTAACTATGGTTGGAGATTTGGATACAACTATGGTGCATTATAATGACAGTAGTTCAAGTGGTCTTTTAAGGTTACGACAAAGGGCCATATTCAATAAAGCATATACTAAGTGTACACAATATGTATTTAATAAAATTCTTATCACATGTTTGTGCTTTCTAGTCACTCAGAAAAAGTACTCATGTAATATGCACTTTGTGGTAACCTTTATGAATCCCTGTCGATATTTAAAGCTGCAAGAATATGTGTAGGAAAACTAAAATTAAGAGGAAGAAGGTGTGAGTTATGTCTGTGTTGTCTGTTCACTCAAACAGTGTACACTTAGTGTAGGATTTATTAAATCTGTCCCATTGTGTTTTATTTCTTGGTGAAAAAATATTCAAGATTAGGCAAATTTAAAACAAGTGCATTTATTAAGCAATTACTGTTAATTATTTTTATATTTATTACTCTATATATTTTTTGAATTTGCAACTGGTACAGAGCAATTATCCTCATGGAACTTTTTTAGATTTTGTCTGGGAGCTGTTTCTAGTTAAGTGATTTCTTCATTCACACAATTATCAATTAATGAGTATAATTTAAAACAATCAGGTATCTAAGTATAATTTAAAACAATCAGGTATCTAAGTATAGATTTAAAACAACCAGGAAAGTGAATCTAGAACATCACATGTATTTCTGTGTAGTCCAGAAAAAAGGTGTAACAGAGTCAAAGTTTGAAAATGCCCAAGACTCAGGGTATAATAGTTTGTCAATGTCTAGTTCAGCCTAAGCAATGATTGTTCCTATCAAACTAGCCATTCCTTTAGAAAGTGAATAATGAGCTTGTATGTGGAAATAACATGTGAAAAATGTTGCAGCAGACAGTGCTTGTGAGTAGACAAGGAGAGATCTACTCCACATCTCATTGTGCCTCAACTACCAAGCCCTTAAGGCAAAACAGCTAACAACCCAACATTCTGGTCATGGGCGAGTCTATGGTGAAACATACACGTCGCTTTTACAAGGCTGGAAAAAGCAAGGGTCACAGTTAGTTACCTGTCAGGTGCCAGGATCCAGGTAGATCACACAAGCACTCAGGTCACTCACCCCTAAGTACCAGTATGACTTTGTCATAGTCCATGTGTGCGTGAATGACCTGAAATGTATCTCCCTGGACTATATGAAGAGAGACATGATTGAACTCTCAGAATATGTGTCACAGACAGCAATGACCCTAATACTGAGTAGCATTCTATCATCTGCAAGGATGATGCCACAATACAGACAGAAAAATAATTAATTTAACAATTGGCTTAGCCACTGATTTAATTCCGAATGGGTACAAAATTTGCCTGGGAGGACATGGTCAACAGAGGATGGTTTCCACTTGTGACCTCTAGGCTTTGGATCTTGGCCAAAACATTATCCAGCCCTATTCTGCCTTTTTTTGCACTGCCAAAGAGACAAACCTTCCAACATAACAAAAGATACTCAGGACAAGCTAAAGATGCTACTGCTTAATGTTAGGAGTCTCAACAGGAAACTCTATTCCTTGGAAGCTCTCCTAACTCTGGAGGATCCTAACATCTGTGCAGTTACAGAAAGATGGTTAAAAACCACAGACAGCACTCCAGGTGTGCATGGTAATAATATCTGTCATGTGTTTCATTCACCCACTGAATGTGACACAGTTAGAGGAGGTGTATCTATCTACATAAAGGATAATCCCACTTCAAGATTGGTCAAACAATATGGCATGCTAAAACTACTCCATGTCCAGCTATCTATAGGAAAAACCCATTAACAAATTCTTGGTAGCCATAGATTCCCCTCCATGAACCAGGATACCCACATATCATACCTATAGCTACTTGGATCACTCACTATCCTGCCCAATACCATACTCATGGGTGATTTTAATTACCCCGCCATTAACTGGGAGGCATACACGACCACTAGCATACAAGCCCAAAGATTCCTTTACTTTGTAAATTCAAATATCATGGAGCAGCTGGTCTGTACTCTCACCAGTGGAACAAATATCCTAGATCTGATACTCTCAAAATGGGAGAGTGCTGCACTCCACCATGTGTGACGTCTTTCTGGTAAGATCAGATCAGAAAGTGGTATCCCTGGAAATTAAGGTAAAACTAGGCCCCCCACCAAACCCCAAGAACTTTAAAACTTTTCTATGGCAACCTACCCCTATTAAGCAGTGGCATAGCTAGATTGCAGTTTCTCCCAAATCCAGAAAACAAGGTAGCCCATGCAGAGCAGACCACATAAACAACTGCATAAAAATGTCAGTACCAAGCCAAAATAAACACAGGTGAAACCCGCAAAAACAAGCCACACTGGTGGACCCCTGGTCTTAAGCGATTGTACAACAAAAGAAAGAAAACCTCATCAAGAAATAAGAGAGAATGTGCATAACAGAGCAATAAATTCCTCACTTAGTATAAATAAGTGCAACAGGGAGCTAGTAATATCTCTGAAAGCTGATTTTTGATGTAAAAATAGCCTCCAAAGCTAAAGATAATCATGGTTAATCAATGGCATGTCCTATACCCAGCTGGCAGACATAGCAAACATGCTGGATGATAAAATTAGCTCAAACATCACTCCCCATTACCCCCAGTTCTTTCCCAAGAAATACCCTCCACCACTCCTTCATAGATTATCACTAAAGACTGGGTAGCCACAGCACTTTCCAAAACTATAACACATCATCAGTGGGGTGGGAAGATATATCAGGTTGCCTACTAAATAATTTAGATAGGAATCTATCATGCCCAATAGGATCACTATTTAGCCATAACCTCCAGGCTGGCTTTGTTCTGACACATTGAAGATCAGCGATGGTCATACCCTTGCATAATGGTGGATCATCAACAGACTGGGGAAATTACAGACCCATAAGCTTTACTAGTCTTGCTTGTAGAGCCATAGAAAGAATAATCATGAACCTGATAAACAAAGACATAAGAAACCTCCAAACACCGGACTCGACCCAGTTCGGCTTGGTTAAGGGTAGGCCATGCATGATAAGTCTGGCAAATGTCTGTGAAAAGATCACTAACATGATGGGTGACAGTAAAACAGTGCATACCACCTACATTGACCTGGCCAAGGCATTTGACACAATACCCCACTCAGGTTTTATAAATAAACTCACAGAACCAGGTATAAACCCATACATAAATAAAAACCAAACCAGCTCCAAGAAAACTTGAAACTTTAATGGAGTCACTCTGATGATGACCGATTGTTAGTACAGGTGAAAGCGCTTAGTGACAGTACTTTTTATTGATTTTATTTGTTATTGTCTCGAGTGTACGGTCCATTAAAGTTTCAAGTTTTCTTGGAGCTGGTTTGGTTTTTATTTATTAGTCAAGACGTTCACAGTTAGAGTGGTGGAGTTTACTGCATAAACCCCTACATCACCAGACAGACAGCCAACTGGCTCAAGAACAGAACACCTGTGGTCAAAGTGGGTGATTCTAATTCCAGCAAGAGGCCAGTTACTAATGGTGTACCATAGGGCTCAATGCTGGGACCACTCCTGTTTGGAATTTACTTTGCAGATGCCAAGACCAATGTGGAAAGCCTCTGGATGAGAAAGTTTGCAAATGACTGCAAGCTGCTGACAATCATTGAATCCCCAGTGATGTAGATATCATTCAAGAAGGTCCAAACCAGGCAAATGATTGGTATTATAACCATGGCCTAAAACTAAACACAAAGAAATGCATTATCACACCCTTTTGGAAAACAAATACCTCTACTAACAACATTATCAGCAAACCCCTAAGAGTAAACTCAGAGGTAAGGGATATGGGTACTCAGGTAGATAGTAGCCTGAACTTTGTGTGTCACATATCCACAGCAATAAGAAAGTTATTCTATGCGGTGCAAATTAAAAGTAAAGGTATGGCATTCAGATCCAGGGAGATTGTAGTCCCACTCAATACAGCTCTTATTAGACCAATAACTGAGTATAACATACCATTTGGAATTCACTTGACCAGACACCTAAAACAGCTGGATCAACCTCAGTTGTTCCTCACAAAGAAAATACAGGGTGCAAACAACATGTCCTATGTGGACAGACTGAAAGCTATTTCCCTTTACTCTATCTCCTATCAACTCTTAAGGGACGACCTATGTATGACCTACAAGGTGCTTACAAATCTAGCCCTGATGGAGATGGTGCACATCCGCAAGACAAACAGTACGAGGGACACCTATTCCAGGGATCTGAACTTAGTCAGTGTGTCAAGCAGAACATGCTGGAGGGACATATATGTGTCCCAGAGATTGCCTCTTCTTTGGAATAGGCTTCCTATTCATGTAATGCAGAGAACTTCACTGGGCCTCTTCAAGGCTACTATGGATTGATGAATGGAGAACTGTAAATTCAAATCGGGGGTGGTGACTATGTCCCTTATGGAGAGAGGCAATATGTAAAATCTATAAAAATACCCGAAGCATAGGCACAAACCCATGCCTTCCTCCTAACCCTAGGGGACATATACCTGGTAAATAAGGTTATACTGGCTAGGCCTGTAAAGGCTTTTAAGCTGTTAGCCTAGTAAACCTCTATGAACCTATAAACCTACTACTCTTTTAGGTTGGTGAGTGAAAATCATTATCACCTGGCAAATACTCATTGTAAATGATGGCTCAAGAACACATACATCCAAAACACAGGCACTCGTGCTTGCATATTAATAAAGAAATGAATCACATTTAAAAACAGCCAAAATGTATTTTTAAACTACACTCTCTCTACTCTATCATTTTCACTCATATTTCTCTGCATATCAAAGATAGACTAGTCAGTGATAGTCAATGAAAAAACTGTCTAGCTGCTTCTGTGGGAGATTTCTAGTTCAGAGATGATAAAATGCAGTACACTGCCAACACTACAGTATCTCCCCTGTTTTGAAGCAAGTAATACAACAGCAGCTGTAACGTTGAGCAACACTTGAGTAGCTGTGAGACATTCAACAGTGTCTTAAACAGGTGACTATAAGCTGATGTGGATTGCCCTCCTTCAGCATAAGAAACTTTGTCTACCACATCATGTTTATGTCAAACCAAAATATTACCCTTACAACTTTTATTACAAAAAGAAAAGAATTAAAAGGCAGCATTCAATGAGATTAAGTTTCTGACTGGCTATATCCATGCAACTAATAAAAGGTGCTCAAAAAACTAAATATTAATGCTGCAATCCTTAGTTTCCTTCCCAGTGGTTAACAATTCAGTTTGCATTCAAATCTGTGTTATGTACTTTTTATGTGCTATGTGGGTAAAAATACTTCTGCCTTATTATTATATATATTTTAAACATAATTTGTGCCTAGACTTGAATTGCTGAAGAAGTACTATGCATTTTAGTGTTTACACACATTCTTGGCTTTGACATCTAGTTGAGTTTTCCTGAAACACATTCAATCTGAATTTCCATGGACTATCCTTCTGTAATTACCTAAGGAAGCAAGACTGCAGCTGTGGTGCTAAAGATGATGCTTGATATGAAGGAACATGAGAAGAGAGGTAGTAAATGGTACAAAAGGAAAGAGAATATACTTCAAGACTTGATGAGTGGTCACTAAAGCACCATAAGGTCTAGATTAAAAATCAGATGGACACAGAGAGAGAAATGAGTGAAACAGATTCTAGGAGGAATCTGTAAGAGGCAGTACAGGTACCAGATGCAATTTATGCAATTATGAACTATACATGGGAAAATGGTGTAGTTTAAAGAGTGACCCCAACCATCACGAGTTGTCATGCATCCTCCTGACTCAGATGTAACTTACTTGTTGCTGATCTTGCAAATGTTAACACCTCTATATTAGTGTCTCTAAGCAACACAGCAATTGCTTAAGTAAAGAAGCTTGTTGAAGATACATTAAACAATGCGCATTCTATTTTTGAGCTGTCAAATTCATTCTGTTTACTGGAATTGTGTGCACTGTATGAGCAGCATCTTAGGAAAAGAGATTTATATAGTGACAAAGCGCTGCATTTAAAAACCTTTGTACCAGCTGCATGCAAACTACACCCTTTCTTAGGCTGATTAATATAGCTTGATGAAATACTCAGCAAACCCTGGCTCGGGAAGAGTAAACCGAAGCATATCAAGGCCCTGGCTGTGGACTGAATGCATTTAATTAGCAAAGCTTTCACAGCAGACTTTCAGTCGTTTGAGAGCTATGCAAATGGATCCGAAGTGTGTGTTTTAGAATCCAAAACTCTTATCAATGTGTGGAACAGCACTAACAAAACAACATCTAAATGAAGCTGCCACTTGACAATTTACTTTCAAAATGAAGATGAATGGAACCACTGGCAAATTGTCCAGTCTGCTGCCTCTTAAAAACAAGAGATGTGTGTCAGATAGGGAAACACGAGGGACGAGAAGAGAGGCTGAGTGAGTAGAATGAGGGGAAAGGGAAGAACGTGGAATGCAAAATAATAGGTAAGAACAAAAGAAAGAGGCAAATAGTGGTAGAGCATGAATGAGCTACAAAATGCAATTTATGTAAAGAAAAACAAGCATGAATGTAGGAAAAGTACAGAAAGAGAACAGAATGGAGGAACACAGAATGCACACATACCCCTAGTACTTTAAATTTGTCAAGAATTTGTAGACATTAAATGATAATCTGTTAAAAAATAATCAAATATTAAAGTAAGAAAAGCATTAACCCAACAGTGTTTTAAACCTCAGCTGAATACTCAGATTTTTACAGTTGTTGCAAACTAGCCTGAAGCTGCCCCATCCTTGCCTCAGCAGTTGGAGGGACTTCATGTCAGAAAAAATCTTTTACAAAAAGATGGACTAGACTGCAGTTTTGCCTTAGTGGTGTCTATCATGGCATTTTTGCATCTTTATGACCTGCTCACCATTTTGTCTCAATCATTTCTTTTACTATTGATTTGCAATAAGCTACACATACTGTTTCAGATAATTAATGTTTTACGTAGGCAACATTTTTAGACCTGTTAGGGCTCATGCTGAAATAGACCAAACCCAAGAAGCCAGGAATGGTGAGAACACCACCACCAAGAGACATGCCACCAATAAAGTACCAGAGGGCTTTGTGCTGAACTCGCTCTGGTTTGGCATCTACTAAACAGACATCAAGGCTAATGTTCAAGGCCGCTAGCTCACCAAGGTCACAGATGACTGTAAATTAGAAGCTATTGTAGATTTCCCCCAAGACACCAACATCTTGCAAGCGAATTTAACACAAACAAATTACTGGTGCCAAAGTCATGGCCTAAAGCTCAATGCCAAACAGTGCATTATAATGCCTTTTGGGAAACTGTCAAACCAAGTTAATTATTCAGTCGACAAAACACCCCTAATATTTGACCCAGTAGTAAGGGATCTAGGAACATATGTAGATAGCAGCCTTGCCTATGACCAACATGCAGCTAAGATAGTGAGAAAATCATCTATGTCACCCAACTAATAGGTAAGGGTATGGCATATAGGTGCAAGGAAGTTATAGCACCGCCCTATTCAGCACTTATTAGACTTATTTTTGAATACAATGCCCCCTTTGGCATGTATCTAACCAGACACTTGCAACAGTTGGAATGCCCACAAATGTTTCTCATGAGGAGGCTTCAGCGTATGAATATCCTTTCCTGCACTGATCACCTAAACGTCTACAGGATGCTGATAGGGGATCTGTGCCCTGTCTTTCAGAACTTCCTCAGACAAAGCCCTGATAGATCTGTTGCATATGTCCAAAACAAACAGTACCAGAAACACTAGATTCAGGGATCTGAACTTCATCTGTGACATAAACAGGACATGTTGGAGGGACAGATATGTGTCCCAAAGTATCCCTGCACTATGGAATAGGCTCCCTAACCATGTAAAACAGAGTTCATCCTTTACCTTATTCAACTGGAATCTTGACAATTGGATGAGAAATCATAAATTTACCCCTTGTCTGGCCTTCATATCCCTTATGGACAGAGGCTGTCAATAAGAACAATAACACCCCCCCCACACAAATCCTTAATTACCTCCCTACTAACATGCCCCCCATATGGATGCCCATGATATTCAGGGCCCAAATGTTTTGGGGTGCACGGCTAGGCATGTAAGGGCCCCAGTGGTCATTAGCTTAGAAACAACCTACAAACCTATAAGATTCCCCAGGGCAGTTAGTGTAACTATTTTAGAATGTATGAACTAGGTCAGTGCTTCCATAACATGTCTAAAACAGGCAATTTTTTGTGGTGGGAATCTGCTTTTGCATGCATTATCTACATTTTTGTGATTTGTATTTTGCATGCAGTATCTACATTTTCATGATTGTGAACCTCAAAATAAAACATGCATGAGAAGAGCTAAAAATTCAAATATCATAGTATTACAAGAACAGTTTTAATACTTAAAATAGTAAAAGCCAATATTACAAGAACAGGTTTATTACCTAAAGTAGTAAAAGCCAAATACCAGGAGAGTGATGTCAAGCCGAAAGTACATACTTGTCTGTCTGTCTGTTTGTTTGCCTATTTGTTTATTTAATCATTTCAAATACCTGCTGAGTTTAAAAACCTCTTACAGTGATGACATGTTGTGTCTTTCGGCTTTTCCCAGTTAGGGGTCGCCACAGCGGAACTCCGGTCTGCTAATGATTGGTAGTTGATTTTTACATGCTGTGTTACCAGCCATGATGCACAACCTTCAATGAAGGTATGCCCATTCATGCATGAATCCACGCAGAAGACGCTCTAGCCGAGAATCAAACTGGACAGGGTCTTACTGTGAGGCGACAACACTACCGCAGCACCACCACCGCGGATGATCTTACAGTGATGACATAGGAATGTGTTTTCCACCAGATACATATCTGGTAAAGTTACTGGTACACACAAAAGTAAGAACATTTTATAGAAACAACTAGTGAACATCCTTTGCTGTGCTGCTATGGTTACCTGCACTCAGCATGGAGTTCCTCAGGGAATGAACAGCCCCACACCAACAGAGTGGATATGCCACAAGGTCTCCTTTGAAGGTTACGAAGTACTGTAGCATTACACTCATGAATGTACAGCATTAAGCAACAAGATTTCACTATTCAAATATGTTAAATTAACATTAAATTCTGATGTAATATCAAATCATTGCTTTTGCATATGTATTAAACAGTAAGTAAGATTTTTCTGTTAAAAGGAGGGGTATTTGCTAGGTGCAAATGAAACAAGCACTAGTGAACATGCATTTTATTACTCATCAGCTCCAGTATTTGCAGCCTGAATTAAATAAATGCAGTGATATACGCAAAAGGAAAGCAGTCACAAAGTGTTACAATCCTTAGAATTTTACTAAAATTGCACAGCAGAATGTAGCTTCTTTATGGATTCTGAACTTCTTAACAACGTTACATTCACTTCCTGCTGAGCTTACTTCAGAACCCATTCTAACCCAATTAAAAAAAAAAATCTAAAACAGTACTTTAAAAGGTAATGGCTATGTCCTTGCTCTAATCCTGACTAACTCTGGCAATATAAACAAGTGCTAAGGTCTTTTGGCCACTCCTACATTGCTTCCTAATTGTTACTCTATAACAAATCAAATTTATATATGACAGAAATTAATGATTTTTATCCTATGTATTGTATCTGTAACAGTGCTTTAACTTTAATGTAACAGTTTTTCTGTATGTATGTATGGAGCTTTTCTCCCCGGGTCTCCGCTGAAAATGGACAAATATCCAGTTGCACTATCCCGGTCAACAAATGTAAAATAAAAATAAACAAATAAATACATAAATTTACATCTTGGTTGATTCTAAATGCACTGAATAGCAGTGCCCCATAAATAAAGATAACAGCATGAGTCTATCTGGTGAAGCTGGTAGGTTTTAGGCGGCAGCCATACTTACATTAGTTCTGTTGTAAAGCATGTGTTTATTTAAATTAGTTTTGAAAATATAGTACAGCACAACACCTATACTATCTCTCAGCAGTGAGGTCCAGTATTTACTGAATAACGCTAAACATTTTATTTCCTCCTCCTTTTCTTTTTTTATGTCTTAAGAGGTAGTAGTAGCAATTGTGCTACTGTTCTCCATTCCTGGAGCGGTTCAATATAATTTAACATCATCATTGTTATGGCTGCAAATGGGCCCTCATTATTCAATCCACCTATTTAAAATATAAATAATACTAGCCTTTAAAGTTCTTTTTATGAACTGAAAGGCATCTCAAAGTTGTAAAACAGGTGGACAGAATAATGTACTGATGCTCAAATCTGATGCACTGCCCTCCACAGTCAGCATTTCAAGCTTGATATAAAAGGAGGTCACAACAGCCACATAAAAAGCAACTAACTGATTAGTGACTGAACACACAGACTGTAGTCTTCTTATGTATTATCATACGATCATAAGAAGATACTAGGCTATTGGCCCTGAGGTCCTTACAAGCCTAGCCAAGAATTTAGCCTGTGTTCCAATAAATCATCACACTATGCGACTGTCCAGCAGGGACACAGGTGGAATCACAGGGGTGTATTTTCTGTTCCCCATCCAGTTATCCAGGTTGTGCTTAAAAAGGTTTAATGAGGTACTCTGCTTTACCTGGAGAGGGAGTCTATTCCACAAAGTGGGGAGTCTCTGGGATACAAATCTGTCCTGCCAACATGTCCTGCTGATGTCACAGACCAGGTTGAGGTCGCGCGTGCAGGTTACTCGAGTGGAGCTTGACTTGCGGATATTCAGCAGTCCCATCAGGGCGGGGTCTGTGATTGCTTTGTATGCCAGACAGAGGTCACCTCTGGAACCTCTGTGGTTTTTCCAGCTGCTGCATGTGCTTTGTGAGGTACATGCCAAAAGGGGCATTGTACTCAATAATGGTTCTTATAAGGAAAGAATACATGGATGTTATAACCAACTTGTTCCTGGATGAGATACCCTTACTAATGAGGTGGGCCATGTAGAAAGCTTTCTATACAACGGAGGCAACATGGTGGGCAAAAGTCAGTTTGCTATCAACCTGGGTGCCCAAGTCCCTCATGAATGACTGATAATAAGGCACTAAGCATGCAATGCAATTTGATAATTTGTGGGGACATCACTCTCCCCAAAAGGGATGATGATGCATTTTTTGGCATTCCCTTTGAGGCCATGCCCGACTGCCCCAACAATAATATTTCTATCTTTGAAATCTAAATCCTTGCTCATACTTTATGCACAAACATTAAGAAACTTTGACTGTATGGTTTCAAGATACCTTAACAGATGCAAACCTAAAATCTATAACCAATCTGCCTACAGTAAATGGTGTTCTGTTACCCTGTGAACAAAATACACCCATTAAATAGATGCCAAAAAACATTTACTTATATCAGCACATTTTGATCTTACTGGGATATGGTCCACCTACACAAAAAGCTAAGGCATTTAAGTGCCCATTAATTTATTATTTATTGACATGTGTTTACCAGGAAAATCCATCTGGGCATGAGTTCCCTTTTTCAGCAGAGGCCTGGGGAGAAAAGCTTCAAGGTATCATAATTAATGCAATCAGTATTTACAATAACACATTTTATAATGCCGTTTCAATCAATAAATAGTATAATAATCAGTATAATAAAATTTGTATTGATACTCACAAACATTAGATTTACAAGCCTTGAAATTAGACTTTACAGACAGAAGATAGGTGTATAAGATAGGTAGGTGTAATTTAAGAAATTCACAAAACCAAACAAAACCAAGAAGTACATAAAAAAGCTCAAGCCTTCACAAACAGGTGCTGGATTTATTTTTCAAATTGCAAGTAAGCGCTTTCATTCCAAAAAGTGTTTACAAGGAACATCATCAGACAATTACAAAAAAATGACTGCCTGGTTAAATACTTTTAAAGCATGACATCACTTCCTGACTCATATTTAAAAGCACAGTGTCTTACACATAAAAATATATAATTTACAAACATATACAGTAAGAAAAAGTGAAACATGTAAATGTGCATGAATAGTAAAACATGAACCCTGACATTAAAAACTATGAAGTATTTTAAAAAACAAACACAAACAATGTGTATTCATACTATTTACATACATATGAAGTTTCTGACTTAATAATCCTTTAGAGAATGCATGCTATCACAAAGCACATTTTTCTACTAAATTTTTATGGTTATAACAGCAATATTTTAAACTTTTTCCTTGCTGTGACTTCTCTAACTTGAAGCTGTTATATAATGACAGACATCAGAGTTTCAGACTTCATGCCCTTCAGAAAAATGTGTGCTAGTGCAAAACACATTATTCTAGCAACTTTATCTACATAACAAGACATATTTTACACTTTATCCCTGAAGTTATTCTTCCCCAACTTGAAATCACTAGATAATGAGACAGACATTTGAGTTTCAGACTTCATATCCTTCATACTATTTACATACATATGAAATTCTCACTAAAAATGAATTACTATAAATAATTGTCTATTCAGGGCTTTCATTTTTAAAATACTGGTTATAAACATGCTGCCATTTAGTCCAGGCCAGTGTATTGAATCCAAATGGATCTGCCAGCTCAATGCATTCCTCTCAAGGGGTTATGGCCATGCACCCCCCCCCCCCATGTGATGGATTAACTACATCTAAAACTATAAACTTAAAACTGTGGCTTGGATATTGTGTGATATGTTTAGCTAATGCATTGGTTTCACAGTGGTCTCTAATATTTCTTAAATGTTCACCAATTCTATGTTTGAGTTTATGCTCAGTTTTGCCTACGTAAAAACAAGGGCAGAATTCACATATAGCACAATATATGACTTTCTCAGTAAAGCAACAATATCTGTCTCTAATTTTTATTCTCATCCTCTTAATACTTATTTCATTGACTTCCAATATATAGGGACAGAATTTACATGATCCACATTTATACATGTAACCACCCTTATTTATTTTACCCTGGTGTTCTAATACAGATTTGATGTTGTTGCCTTTTCTAAAAACAAAGACTGGCTTTTCTCCGGTTATTCCTCTTATATTAATGTCACCTATCAAAAGTGGCCAATTCTTTTCTAAAATAGCTTTTATATAGTATGCATCAGTAGGAAAAGTTGTGATAAAACAAGATTTATAATTATTCTTCTTATTATTAGTATTAACACTTTTTACTTGTTGGTTATCTACAGAAGTATTGGCAATATGCACCTGTCCATCTCAGTTCATGTAAGCTCAAACATATAATTGGTGAACATTTAAGAAATATTAGAGACCACTGTGAAGCCAATGCATTAGCTAAACATATCACACAATATCCAAAACACAGTTTTAAGTTTACAGTTTTAGACATAATTAATCCATCACATGGGGGGGGGGGTGAATGGCCATATCTCCTTGAGAGGAATGAATTGAGCTGGCAGATCCTTTTGGATTCTGTACACTGGCCTGGACTAAATGACAGCACGTCTATAGCTAGTATTTTAAAACTGAAAGCCCTGAATAGATAGGATTATTTATAGTAGTTCATTTTAGTGAGAATTTCATATGTATGTAAATAGTATGAAGGATATGAAGTCTGAAACTCAAAATTTCTATCTCATTATCTAGTGATTTCAATTTAGGGAGGAATATACTTCAGGGACAAAGTGTAAAATATGTCTTGTTATATAGTTAACGTTGCATGAATAATGTGTTTTGCACTAGTATACATTTTTCTGAAGGGCAAGAAGTCTAAAACTCTGTCTGTCATTATATAGCGGCTTCAAGTTAGAGAAGTTAGAGCAAGGAAAAAGTTTAAAATATTGATGTTATAACCATAGAAAGTTAGTAGAAAAATGTGTTTTGTGATAGCATGCATTCTCCGAAGGATTATTAAGTCAGAAACTTCATATTATGTAAATAGTATGAATACACATTTTTTGTGTTTGTTTTTTAAACTATCTCAGTTTTTCACATCAGTATTCATGTTTTACTATTCATGCACATTTACATGTTTCACTTTTTCTTAATGTATATGTTTTTAAATCACATCTTTTTATGTGAAAGTAAGACACTGTGCTTTTAAATATGAGTCAGGAAGTGATATCATGCTTTAAAAGTATTTAACCATGCAGTCATTTTTTGCAATTGTCTGATGAAGTTCCTTGTAAATGCTTTTTGGAACGAAAGTGCTTACTCGCAGTTTGAAAAATAAATCCAGCACCTGATTGTGAAGGCTTGAGCTTTTTTGTGTACTTTGTAATTTAAGAAATGCAATATAGTGATGCATTAGAGGAGATAAGCTAGTCTGAGAGTTAACTGAGAAGCAGTGATGGACTAGTCATTTAGCAGTGCTAATTAGAAGCAGGTATAGTAGTTTAAGAAGTATAATAAGGTGAGGTATTAGAAGGGGGATAAGCATGTTAAGTGAATTAGTGCTTTAAAGTGAGGTATAAGAAAGCTGATGAAGTGTGTTAGAGAGCTATGTCCCAGATGAGGAGTGACAAAGCCAGGAGGCAGAAAGGAAGTCTTTTAGTAATAGCTTGAAAAGATGAGGGTGTGCAATAAACCTGACTGATACAGGAATTTTATTCCAAGTTATTGCTACAATATTGGAATAGAGACTTACCCCAGAAGCCTTTTGTGGTTTGTAAAATGTAAGCAGTTGTTTATTATTTGACAGAAGGGGATGACTTGGAAAATAATATTGGAGTAGGGGGTCTAATTGCTGGTCAGGAGGATGGGGGTATGGATAATTTTATGAGTTAAGGTAAGCTGAGTATAAGATTGGTGGTGACGAATCTTGAGCCAGTTTAGTGTTTTTAGTGCTAAACAGTGGTGGGTCCAGCAAGATTTGCTACAATGGCAACTTTGTTATAGCATCGTTCAGTTTTAGAATTAAGTGAGGCCTGTAGGTTGGATATGATAGAAGCTCCATTTAGGAAAGAGGTTAAGAGGTAAGTGGTAGCTAGAATTACCTTGGCAGAGTATGTAAAGAATGCCTTTACTCTGTGTATGGTGGCTAGTTTTTCATGGGTTTTCTTGTTGCTGCTATGAGTATGCAAATTAAATTTAAGACTGTCATCGACTGTCATGCCAAAGTAGTTTTATATTTGGTTTAACTTCGTCATGGTATTATTTAAGGAAGAAATTTCAAAGTTTTTTTTTTTTTTTTCATGGACATGGGAGTTTGGAAAAAAAGAGAAGTAATTTATTTATTTAGTTTGTTATTTAGTTATTTATTTGTGATTAAGTATTAGGCAATTATCCTGTAGCCAAATTTTAGCAGAGTTAAAACCTTCTTGAGTACTTCTCTAAAGATGTATGAGGTTGTCAGAAATGTGTGGTAGAGCAGAATCAGCAGCATATTGTATGAGGGAAGCTTGCTGACAGGATTTATGTAAATTGTTAGTAAATACATTAAAAAATAGAGATTGGAGCCCTGTGACATACTAGTATGGACAAGTATAAATGAAGGAAAAGTGGAGAGCCATTTTACAGGTGGGCATGTATTGGTTAAATAGTTGTTAAACTATACTGATGTACTGGTTGTGATAGCCCAAGGAAAGGCAGTCACCAGAAGAGTTTTTGGTGAGAGACTATATTAAAAGCTTTAGAGAAATTAAGGAATACAGAAGAAACAAGTTTGCCTTTATTTTTGGGTTTGTTAATAAATTGCTTCACCAAAAGGAAAAAAGAAAAGGAAAAAAAGAAACGGAAATGAAAGTCTGGCTTAGTTGTGTGGAAAAAAATGTGTAGTACAAAAGAAGTGCAATTATTTTAAAATATTTAATAAAAAAGCTAATGAAAATGAAACCGAAAAGAAGTAGACGTTAGCATCAACGAACCATGTTATATATGACTTTAGCTTTGCATTTGAACTATATTTTTCCATTAGAGGCTACAGTTTATTAACCCCTTGAAAGCACACTAATGACAATACTTAGTTATATGGAAACCACTGCCAGCTACTATGTAGAATGTCTACATCCAGAATGCCTTTCACCTTTTCCTCTCAATTAAAGCTGTAACATGATATTCACTTTGAGCATCTCTTTAGTAATATAAATTAATGATAAAATATTGCCCACTAAAGCAATACAATTCAGACAGAAAAAAAATTTTAAAATAAAGTCAGTAAAAATACATATGTAAATATTGAGTTAACGAATAGTTGTAATATAGCTTTTTATGAACAGATTCCAGCATATGACCTATTTTTGAAAATGGAACACTGAAAAAATGCATCACATTTCAAGAAGATAATTTGTTGTATAAAAGACTCAGTAAATGCAGAACTAATGTGTGTTTTAAAAACAAGTTACATAACATATATCAAAAGCAATCAAAAAAAATAACAACAAAATAAATAAGTCATTAAAGTAATAAAATGTATATGATGAGAGTTTTGTGCATAGAATAAGCTTCTCCAAAACTTCAACTTATCTTGTCCTTGAAGCATATTCTGAAGGGAGCAAAATGAGTGATTCACCATGAATAACTGTGCTTTGTTTAATTGGCA
>NC_056745.1:1228285871-1228315871 GCF_019279795.1 Protopterus annectens
TTTATGCTGAGATGATCTGCACTCACCAACATGGTTGTAGTGGAGTTAGTGGTATTCTACAGTGTTTACACTCTAGTAATGTGCTAAACTAAAATTTCTTGTTAATTTACTTTGTGTTTGTCAACCAGCATGATCCTCTGGACCAAGTTCATTTTTAGAAGAGGTCCAGAGTGAAAAGCTTCATGTGTTACTAGATGCATGTCATATCATATTTAGTATGACATCTTTACAAAAGTAAGCAAAATATAGGCAGTTAACACTACCAAACATGCAACATAAGGCATATGATGCCTTTGTGCTTGGATGTCTATAGCAGACAATTCACAGGATCAGATCCCACAACAGCAGAAACAAAGTGAATGCACCTGCTGTGATGGTGTTAAAAATGACTATAGCTTAGGGACTCCATGGCAATTCCTCTTATGTAAGAAGTAGAACTTTACCAGAAGTCAGGATTCTGGGTAGCTGCCAGGAGTTACATGAAGAATACAGGAAGACTCAAGTGAGTAAAGCTTGGATTTACTAGACACTATTTAAGTATTTTGCTGGAGGTAGAAACTTGAATGACTTGTAAGAATATTTTGGTTTTATTTTGCTTGTTTTCCACTATGCACTGAACTGTGAAATCTGCAAAATCTGCCTCAAGTGTAAACTACCTATTGCAATACATCTCCCTATCTATCCGTCTACCTACCTGTGGCAGTATTGTAATTTGCTGATGAAAACAGAGGAGAACAGCTTTGTTGTTGATTGAAAGTCAAACTATGGCAGCTGCTGGTAGCTACAAAGCTCCTTGTTGAATTCTGGACACATATTTGGCAGTTACAGTGCTGTATGTAGGAAGGAATAGTATTAACGTTAATGCATTTGGTAAGTAGGGAGAAAATGTACTAAGAATATCCTGGGACTTGGAGATCCTACAGGATCGACTGGAGAATAGTGCTGGGAATATGGAAGTAAGGTGATAATTAGGAAGACAATATTGATCTTGCTTCCCAGATTACAATTAATGACAGGTACAGCTAGTATTTCATATTGTTAGTCTGATAAAGGGGTATCTGTACTCAAAGACTGTTTACATATCTCAAATGGAAGACTGCTGGGCCTTCAACAATTTTAATTCTTTAAATCAGCTTTGAAAGCTATGGACAACAATATCAGGTCACCACATTGTCTCCCACATCACAGAGCAGACTGATTTAGAGGTAAACTATATTCAGCATAGGAAGGATGAATTAGTATGAATGCACTAATTTTTGGGGGGAGAAGGGCATCTGCACAAAATTAATGTATTCTGGTTACTTCTCACAATTGCATTGAAACTAGTCATAAGAAATGCCAAAGTTATTAGTTCTGGTTGGTTGCTTGGTTGCATACTATAATAATCAGTATAGAAAAAATCAATCTTAGTATCTGTAAAACCATCCTGATCTACATATAAATCACAGCAAAACTAAGACCCTGATTAAGTGACATGATTGATGATCAGTATCACAGAAGTATATTTTTCTAAGGAGTCTCAGTAGTTTAAGAAATGTAATTTTATTAACTTTGAATCTCTGTTTAGGTATGCATTTACCCAACAAAAGTTCCTGTTTAATGTTTCATTATTACTTTTTGACTAAGCAAAATTCAGCAGTTCCTTAATTTGCTCAGTATTGCAATGATCTTCATCTTCATATCATTTATCCCCAGAAAACAAAAAGCATACCTTTTCCCTAGCCGTATATCAAAACATTTCATAAAAAATGATTTTTAGTAAACAATACAGAGTCTGTATGTCCTCTCTGTGTTCATTGTGAATTTCCTCTGGGTGCTCCAGTTTCTTCCCACATTCCTACATACATGCACTAGGTGGATTGGACACTCACAACTGACCATAGGTGTGTGTGTGTGGGGGGGGGGGGGGTATGAATGAACTACCATGGTAGGACTAGCCACCTGGAGCTGTAAACCTTGGTTCTAGATGACTGTTGAAGTGAAACCCCAACCCTATGTTGAAAAATGGGAAAAAGGGGCTGTGGATGGATGGATGGATTGATGGATGGATGGATGGATGGATGGAAGGATTTTACTAAACAATATACCAAGACAGTGGCTGGATAATTCATATTTTACCAATGGTGGTAGGAGCAGGGGGTAGATAACTCATTAAGGTAGAGAACATAAGGTTTTCCTACTAACTGGAGTGCAAGCATCCATTACATTGAGGTGAATCATGACTTCTGTATACTTCAATGGACAGTTTTGTGATTAAATGTGTTTTGTCTAATGGGCAACCCAACAAACATCATGTGCAAAAGTGGAAAAAGCGGTTGTAGATGGATCGATCTAATGGACATTCATTTGAAAAGCCCTCGGCTACTCATCCCTCTTCCCTTTAAACTCATTTAATCTCCCTGTATTCTCTACTCATTTAACTGTTTCAGTGCTCTGTGTGGGGCTGTTTATTCCTTTGTCCCTCACCTTCCCCTCTAAGTTCTACAGCCATTCTTATTTTACAGACATGATGTGGGCTCTAATTTCCTTGTCACAACCTTTGTAGATTCTATAGTATCAGACATTTGAGATATTCTATGGTAGCTGATGCAAGTGCATTTATCTTAGAGTTCTTTGCAAAGAGCAATAGTTAAAGTACAGTTGGTAGTTATTACAAGTGCCAAGAAAGACCAGTAGAAGCATCACAACAAATATAGTACATACTAGGTTTGCAATCATTCACAAATAGTGTTACAAATATGAAAACTAGGAATCATTCTGGAGCTAACAATTGAGTTGAATTATTCATTAATAATGTATGAGAAAGGGTTGACTGTAGAGGTTTAAAACAGGAATCAGCTTTTATTCTTTGTCTAAGCATTGACATTCTGAAGTACCTTGATGTAAAAGCCATAAAGATTGTCCCATTCTTAATGTTAAAAAAGAAGCTGGTTCACTTAGTGTGGCACACTTTTATTGAACCATAGCCGTTATTGTGGTGTAGAGCGATAAAACTCTGACTATGGCCCAGGCAACCCCAGTTCAATTAGCAGTGTCTGGGGCACGGGTAGGGAAAGATGGATTTGCCCATCCTGGGATGGAGGAAGGGAGATGTGCGCCCTAGGGACATACTATTACACTTTGATGTCTTTGGCAGAGACTAGGGAAACTAGCACAATTTGCTACCTGAAGGTGGACAGGGTGGCCTTTTAATGTTTCGCCCTTGCAAATATGAGGGGCGGTTTAATGCTGATGCCCAGTGTACATCCCACACTTAGAGTGTTATTGGGCATATGTTGTTGTGATGAAAAATACGTGTAAAGCATTCTGTCAGCAGAGCGACACTATTTCGAGGGGGGTCTGCAGTTTCCTCACTGGCCCTAGATATAGATTGGGTTTAACTCAAGGAAATGCTAAGTTGGGTCCAGTAGAACCAATGGTCAGCAGCATGTGAAAAAGAAGCAAAAAAAAATACTGAACCATTCTTTACTGTCAGAAAGTACAAAGTTAGGCTCATCATGATTTAAAGTTTCATTTAAGGGATCTAAGGGGCAATTTCAGCTTCTTATAGAAGGTTTTCTTGTAAAGGGTGTAGGCTATTGTTCATATAAAGGAGCTTAATGGTCAGGGCTGATAGGTGAAATGTGGCTATACTAGGAGCAACCTATGCTTTCTCTTTGGAGAAAATACTTTGTAAGCATCATTTGACTTGTTCTTTTTCCCCTTTTTTTCTTAACCTTGCAGACCATTCTGTTGATCCTACTGTGTTTATATTTTGGTCTATCAATGAATAAGTGGTCATATTATTTAAAGTTTTTGCATACTTATTTGCTCTTTTATAAGTTCATTTGTTTGTAGGAAGTTACTAGGCTAATGGCCCTAGGGTCTTTACAACCTTAGCCGTGTAATAATCCAAGTACCCTTATTGACCATAGTTAGATGGTTGTTCACAGAGTGATTCTGGGATCAGTACTGACTGCCCCTGTCCATGAGGGACATAGATACCACCCCTGGGGTGAATTTCCGATCAGCCATCCAGTTGTCAAGATTGCACTTGAACAGGGTCATCGAGGAGCTCTACATGTCATGGAGTGGGTGCTTATTCCTGAGGAGTGGCAATCACTGAGTGATATATTTGTCTGTCCAGCATATTCTGTTAATGTCACAGGCTAAGTTGGTTGAGATCCTTGGTGTGAGTTATTCCTGTCACATTTCATTTGAGATGTGCAGCATTTCCATTAGTGCAGGGTCTGAGATTGCTGTGTAGGCCAAGCACGGGTCGCCTCTCAGCAGCCTGTATGATACAGACTGTAGTGACAGGGCTTTCACTCTTTCCATGTATGTCATGTTTTACAGGTCTTGGATTCTCTTGGTTATAAACCTTTGTGGTCTCTGTAGTTGCTGCAGGTGTCTGGTGAGGTACATATAAAAGGCAGCATTGTACTCAATTAGTGGTCTGATAAAGGTTGAGTATAGTGGAGCTATAACCTCCCTGGTCTTGGACGCTATGCCCTTATTTATGAGATGAGCAATGTAGAATGCTTTTCTTACCACTATGGACACATGGTGATTAAAGTTTAGATTGCTATCAACCTGTGTTCCCAAGCCAAAGGGGATAACAAGGCATTTTTTTTTGCATTTTAGTTTTAGTCCATGACTTTGGCACCAATCATTTGTCTGAGTCAGCCCCTTCTGTAATATGATGACATCATTGGGGGACTCTATGACTGTGCCAAGTTTACAGTCATCTGAAAACTTGGTAAGCCACAGGCTGTCTAACTTCGCCTGCACTTTAGAGAAATAGATGCCAAACAGTAGAGGGCTCAGCACAGATTCTTGTGACACCCCACTGGTAACTGGTCTACTGGTGAAGGTGGGCTCCCCAACTTTGACAGTGCACATTCTACTGGTGAACCAGCTTGCTAACCATCGAGTAATGTATGGGTTAATCCCAGCTGGGACAGTTTCTCTGTGATATCTGAATGGGAGATTATGTCAAAGGTCTTGGCTACATCAAGAAAGGCGGTATGTACTGTTTTGCCCTCATCCAGGCCTTTGGTAACATTCTCAGAGAAGTCCACTAGGTTTAATAAGCAAGATCCACCCTTGATAAAACCAAACTGGGTCAGGATCAAGGGTGTGAAGTTCATGTGTGTCCTTGTGGATAAGGTTCATGATGATTGTTTCCATGATCTTGCAGATAAGGCTGGCTAGGCTTATGGGTCAATAGTTCCCACTATCAGTTGATGGAACCCCTTTGTGCAAGGTGATTACTGTTGCTGTTCTCCACTCTTCCAGGGCAAAGCCAGTTCTCAGGCTATGATTAAAGAAAGTGCCAAGTGGTTCCACTCGGTCTTGTTCTAGATTGTTTAGTAAGCAGCCAGGGATGTTATCTGGCCCCATAGAGACTGTGTTTTTGGCCTTGGAGAGTGCTTGTATGACCTGTTCTGTGGAGATACTCGGTAGAGGACTGGTCTCAGGAATGCTTTGGAGTATGTCTGGTGGGGATAGAGGGTTGAAGTTATTGCCAAATCTTTTGGCTAGCAGGTTGGCAATTTCCTCAGGTACATTGTGAGTGGTACCATCTACTATAAGTTCAGCACATAGCTGGGCTTTCACGTTTAGGTTTCGGTCGTAGCTAAAGAATGCCTTATGATTGTCTTTAGATAGAGATGTTAATTTAGACTTGTAGCTAGCCTTAGATGACTTAACAAGATATCTGATTTATATGTTCAAGCTGTGGAGGGTATTCTTCCTCTGTTGAATAAGTTCCCTCCTGTTCTTAGATTTCAGTTTATTTTCTTTTGTTGTATAGCTTATTTATACTTACAGTCCGCCAGGGTGGCTTGTTTTATTTCTGGAAGACCTGGTTTTGCTCCAGTTTGGTACAACTGAGTCAATGCATTATTTTAAGTGGCTGTATAGGGCAATTATGTATTCCCCTGCATAGGGGTTATTGTTGGCAGGGGCATTGAAACTTTTTCATGCCATCGCTTAGTAGGCAATAGTTTGCTTTGGAGAAATTTTTCATTTTTTTTTTACTCATGTGGGGGTGTCAGGTTTGATCTTTACTTCAAACAAGACAGATTTATTGTCTGACTTTACTAGGGAGGGCCAACACACAGGGGGTAATGTAGTGACCCCCATGTTGGCGAGCACTAGGTCCAGGACATTTGAGACGCTTTTGGGGATGCAGATCAACTGTTCCAGGGCATTTGAATTAACATATTCCAGGAACCTCATAGTGATTATGTTTGTGCTAATGTAAGTCACCCATTCAATGGAAAGATAACTGAATTCTTCCATGACTGAGGTGTTTGGCTATATACACTAAGTGAGTCTAGCAAGTCCAGGTAGGAGGTGTACCTCTCCTGGTTCATGGTAGGGGACCTGTAGCTAGTGAGGATGTGGAGGGGTATTTTACCTATAGTAGTTGGACCTGGAGTAGATCAACAGAGTTGCACTGTTTCACCATTCTCGAGGTGTATTTGGATTTAATGATGATGGATACACTTCCACCTCTGGGAATTTCATGCTCATTTTGGGGTCTGAACATGTGAAAGGCATTGTACTCTTGTACGGCCAGGGTGCTCTCAGCAGCCTTGAACCAAGTCTCAGTGATTGCACAAATGTCAGCATCTTCCAATGTGAGGAGTGCTTACAGGGAGTGCAGTTTACTGCTTAAGCTACTAGCATTAAACAGCATGAACCTGAGTCAGTTTTTAGTGGATTTTCTTGCATCAGAAGTTTTGTTGTTTGGACATTGCCTAAAAAGCATCTTTACCAGTATCTCAAAGCCTTGAAGAAACAGGTAAAGGTGATCTCTGGCAAAGCAGTGTGGACTGTTGACTATGTCTTCTCAGGCCGACAGATACTGGATTCCTCCTGGAGTGACACCAGAGGTTAAGCCAATTATTGAAATCAATAATTTTTTGTCTGTATTGTGGCAACATCCTACGTGAAGGTAGAATGCTGCTTAGGGCTAGGGATGTACCTGCCTGGGAAACATAATCTGAGAAGTTCTGTCATGTCTCTCTTCATATAATCCAGAGAGGTATGTCTCAAGTCATTCACAACAACATGTACTATGACATAGTCATAATGGTACTTGTTGCTGAGTGACTTGAGTGTGTGCGTGATTTGATGGATCCTGGCACCTAACAGGCAGCTGACAGTGACCTTCTCCTTGTTCATCCTGGTGAGGGAGACATCTGTGTGTTTCACTATTGTGTTGCCTATGACTGGAACATTAAGTTTTGAGGTGTTTTGCCTTAGGGGCTTAATTGGTGAGACACTGATATGTGTGTTGTTATGATTAGTGGTAGATTCTGTTCATGTACCATTATGTATATGTTGTTTGCGCTTGAGAGGTTTTTTCTCTTTTGGTAAGCTCTTAGCGAGTACCTCTGTGTATGTGGGTTTATGTACCTTATCTTGTGTGAGAAGGGAGTTGTCTGTGCTGACAACCTGTTGTATGTCTTGTTTACTGTTATGTGAGAGAACTGATTCTAATTCCATGTTATAGTTGCATCTCTCACATGCTGTGTTTGTTTGCTTTAAGAGCAAGTGGTTGTTAGTATACATGAGGCCGTTACTACATTGCCTCAGGATGCCCATATCTATCAGATTGGCTGGAGAAATGGTGAGAAACTGGCAATACATTCTGGCAGGTATATATTGTAGTAATTAGTAGAGATGGGTTAGATGGACCAGAGTTTGCTTGTGAGACTAAAAAAGGCAATTATTCTGTGGTGAGCTAAGGGTGGAAGACTATCAATACCTCAGAATGTGCAATTGAGTTGCTTGCTAGTTAACAATATGCTATTGGGTTGCCCACAGAGAGGCAGTGGAGCTAAGGGGGATTCTCTAGCAGATATCAAGGGAAAAATGTGTTTCTAAACATTTGCATCTATACACGGCAGCACTAAACCCCACAGTACAGTGTGCAGCTAAGCACAAATGCGGGGCTTAAACACAAGCAAAGTTAAAAAGTTTTAACACAAATTAAGCAATAGGAAAGCCCAAAACTGAGCCCTTTTCCATTAATCCCCAACTCCTAGGCTACACACGTCTGCCACAATGGTGCAGGAGGGCCTCCTTAATGTAGGATCACTGGTATTAATGCTCAAGTAATACTAAACAGCCTAGATTCAGCAAATCTGAACTAGTTTATGCTATGAAATACAGAAATACTAGGAATTCAAAATGCAGAAAAAAACAGTCACAGCAGTAAAAACAGCAAAAATGAAGCAGCAGTTAAGTAAAGTACAATTAAAAAAGGTGCAATGCAAGCTTAAAATATACTTATTTTTTGTTGAACACAGTGGATGTCGTGGGATTCACTCCAGCTCTCTGGTTAAAATCCTCAATTTCATGATATTTAATACAAACAACACTTGTGATGTATTATTATGGAATACATACTTTATACACCTCTGGATGTTTTGTTTTAAAACAGAAATCAGTGAAAGAACTTACAGATGTGTATCTGATCCTCCTCAATATGATGCCAAAGATAAGTATGTTTAGAAGGTGGTACTCAATGTCTTCAGTTACACAATTTTCAGCTGTTACAGCCACAAGACCATAACAAAGTGGATACATGTATCACGCGCTACAGAATGGTCCACTCATTGTTCCTATTCCAAATAATAGCTATACACACTAGAACATTTGTGCAGGGTTGGATCCAGTACAAGGGGAACTAAGAAACTGCCTAGGGCCATGTAATGGCAGAGGGTCCTGGCCTGGCTATAAAAAAAATTGTGATTGCTTCAGTCTCACAGTTCTGAGTGCAACAACAGCACTGGAAGAAGGACCTGGCCTGATCAAGAGCATTTGAGACAAGCCAGTCAGAACATGAGGTGTGTGTTCCGTCTGCATGCTGTGCAAGCTGTTCAAATCTGGAGTCATTAAAGGTGGTGGGTTTTAAACATTTTGGATTTTTGTTGTGCGTGTGTGTGTGTGCTACCTCTCTGCTTCCAAGATTACCTCCAGGATTTCCAGGATTCCTGCACTTGCAACCCAGTCAATTGCTGGGGATTTCAGGAAACACCACTCTGTTGATTTTAGTAATGCCAGAATTTCACATTCAGAAAATGAATGTGTTTTTTTTTCTTTTGCTAAGGATTGTCTGGTTAAGTGATTTGCTCAGAGTAACACAGTAGGCAAATGGAGTTAAAAAGAATGAAAAAAACTGTGCTCTTGACTACATGAAATAGCTCTTGAAGACTTTAGAGTCTTAATCTAGTACACTAACTGCCTTTCATTAACTTTTTCATTTCTGATAAATCACTAAAGGTAACAGTCAATAAATAATCAAAACATGGGATTCATTAACAGCTATACTTAGTGTACACTAAGTGCACACCATTCTGAGTGAACAGACAACA
Organism: Protopterus annectens; assembly: GCF_019279795.1. Taxonomy (NCBI): domain Eukaryota; kingdom Metazoa; phylum Chordata; order Ceratodontiformes; family Protopteridae; genus Protopterus; species Protopterus annectens. Next base: position 1,228,295,243 of record NC_056745.1, read on the forward strand.
CAAATATAACTCACACCTTCATCTTCCTAATTTTAGTTTTCCTACTGATTTTCTTGCAGCCTAATATAAAGGTTACCACAAAGTGTAGACTACATGTACACAGTGTCATCTTTTTCAGTGACTAGAAAGCATAAAATATGTGGTAGGGATGTTCTTGAATACAGTTCGTGTACACTTACTGTAGGCTTTATTAGTCTTTAGAGCTTCATATTTATTGTTCAGAAAATGCATTTCAAGTTAGACTTGTCTAGTATTTAGGGCTCTGAGCTGTTAACAAACTACTTCTACCTCCATTTGTCTGCTGTATGCCTTTCTGCAAGTCACTGAAACAGTGTTCCTGGTTCTGCACTGATAAGGGACTCTGTACTTTGAATTTACCTGCTTAACAAATGAACGAAGAAAATGATACTTAAATTTTGCTTTTTTGTCCACTCATTATTTTTGGTTTTGTCCAAAATTCTGGAGCAAAGAAAGTGAGCAGTACTTTTGTCAATTGCAGTAAAGTACGTGGCTTTCTGGCAGATCATTGTGGAATATAATCAGTAAATAATGACAGGCATGCATCTCAGACACTGTATCCTTCAGAAAATGCTTGCTAATGCAAACCTTTTTGTTCTAGCAACTTTATAAGTATATAAAGGAAACATTTAAAATCCTTTCCTGATTTTGAATCTTTGATTCTTGAGCTAAGAAGCCGAGAGGTCAGAGGTTACACTGTATGGATTTGACAGCAGTGAGATGAGATATATTTCTGGTGCATTATTTGTGGACATATTCATTCACTTGTAAAGCAGATAACTGAGGTGTACAATCATGCAAATAACTGATGGTTTTGTGTGTGTGTGTGTGTGTGTGTGTGTGTGTGTGTGTGTGTGTGTGTGTGTGTGTAGATTCCTATCACCCACAGAAGTTATGGTAAAAAGAAAGAAGTTCACTGTAGTAATCAGGAACATCATCATATGAGACATGATCTTTGGGTGCAATCCTCGGTTTCCTTTCTATTGTTGACTGTTGATAGTGGGTTTATTGGGCTGTAATTAAACTGGACAACATGAAGTCTATGAGTTCAATGTTAATATTTTAACTGTAAATACATTTTTAATTAACTTTTTTTTCTTTACAGGCACATGGGTGTGAAATGCACTGTGTTACGCTATCAGTCATTTACTAAGTACAGATGAATAAGGCAACAAGCTAATTCAGTAGTGCAGGGTTTGATTCCTCAGCCTTCATACCAAATGTGTTGTACATCTGTCTTTATAGACTGCAGTTATTGCATTACTATAGAATATTTGACTATGAATCCCAAGAAGTGTTTTATAGTTTAATGTATTGCCATTTGCATTCTCAATAAATGTGAGTTTTAGGAGAAGAAATGTGTATTGTTGTTCAGGCTATATCTGTTTTCGGTGACAGACTGTTTTGTTTTGTTAGGAAGTGGCTGTCAGTGTTTTTGCTGTAGAATCTGAAGTAACATTTTTGAATTAAATCCAAATCTCTGTGGTCATTGTCATTTGGCAGGTTTGAACAGTATCTTAGAGTGATTGAGGAGAGACAGCCAATATTGGGATATTGGTATGGGTGTCTAGAATCAAGTCCATTACACAGCCTTGGATCCCATTTGACCTTGATCTGGCTCTGCCCCTTTGTATGAAGAATAGATAGCAGTCCAGAAGCATGTCTTCTGACATCAGCAGAAATGTTTTCATAGCACATAGCTCCATCCTCCGTGTTCTTATGTAAATCATTATTTGCTGATGAGCAGGATTCAATGACACCATCTGCCATGGGTATGAGACACCACAGCAGATCCTGTATGTTATACAAGACTGTCATGAGCATGCTTCATTAACAGAATCATATTCATGGGTAGCTTGATCATTAACTATGTTAGAAACCTCATAAAGAATGCCCAGCACTGCACAGAGCTAATAGTGGATGGTATTCAATACTCAGACCTAGAGGACATAGCTAATATACTAGCAGGCAAATTAAGTGCAAACATCACCTCCTCTTCCCTCCTACATTCCCAGATCACATACTTGCCTCTATGACTCCCATGAAATATCCCAAGAACAAGTTCTCAAAGCACTATCCAAGGTCAAGGACTTTTAATGCTATGGGACTGGATAACATACCAGGCTGCCAATTGGTCAGCCTGAAAGAGGACTTGTTAGACTTCCTAGAGAGGCTATTCAATATCAGCCTCTAAAGAGGCTTCATGCCTGTTGACTGGAGGACAGCAAAAGTCATCCCCTTACACAAAGGTGAGGTGTCAATGAAACTAGGCAATTACACAACCATATGCCTGACCAGTGTCATCTGTAAGGCTGTGGAAATGATCACTATGAAATAATAAATAAGGACATCGGCAACCAGCAAACTCTTGACACAAGCCATTTTGGATTTGTGCCTACTTAACCCGGTCAACTTCTTTGAGAAATTTACTGAAGTAATGGATGAGGGAAAATCATTTCACACCAAATAAATAGGCCTCACAAAGGTGTTTGATGCCATCTCACATAAAATCCTTATGTAACTCATTGGATAGCAAATTGGATGCAAATGGAATCTAGGAAATTAGGGTGAGCAGTTCTACCTTTTTCTAAAAGACCCATCAAGTGTGGTGCATCCCAGGGTTCAGCCCTTGGGCCACTCATTTTTGGCCTTTACTTCTCAGAGGTTAAAGAAAAACTTGAGGGTTTACAGCTGATGACTATAAACTTGATGCCATCAAAAACTTGTCAGAGGGCACAAAGATCCTCCAAGAGGCCATTTCCCAAAGAAAAGGCTGGTGTCAAAATCACAGACTAAAACTAAATGCAAAGAAATATATAATAGTATCTTTCAGTAACCATGACTTCCCATAAAGCTATCTCATTAATCACACACCCCTGAAAGTTGATCCAGTAGGCAGGGATCTGGGAACATACATCTACAACACAATGTCCTTCGATTTCCATGTAGCCACTATTGTAAGGAAGTCCCTTTTCACTGCACATCTTACATCTGGATTCATGGCATCCAGGTCCAGGGATGTGATCATTACCTTATACTCATCTCTCATTAGGCCAGTATTGAATATATAAGGCCCCTTTCGGTATGTACCTATCCAAACACGTGCCACGATTGGAATGACCCCATTTCTCATTAGATAAATCAAGGGCATAAATCATAAAAAATTTAAGCAGACCATCTGAAACCTTTGTTTCTCTTCTCAAGATTATACAAGCTACTAAGAGGTGACCTCTGCCTCATATATAAACCCTCAGCAGTGCCTACCCTGTCAGACTTATTACAAATTTGCAAGTCCAGTGGTAGTTTAAACACCAGATGAAGGGATGTCAATCTCTTTTGCAACATAAACAAGAAAAAATGGTGAGATAGGTTTGCATTACACTGAATACTGCTTCTGTTTAACTGTTTTCCACTTCACATAATACGAAGTACCTATCTTACTCTATTCAAATATAATTCAGGTGACTTGATCAGAAACTGTAAAATCACCCATGTCTCAAATGAGGAGGGACAAGAAGCAAATATCACAACATATCTTTATTCTGCCCACCTCCATGTTATTCCTATATAAAATATAAGAGCTAAAAAACTACCATGGGAAAGTAAGGCTAGGCTTCTTACGATCCTCACAGATCAGTAGCTTAGTAAGTGCCTATGCACCTATGGTTTACACACTCCAATAATACAGTGTGTACTTATAGCACTTGTGCAGTATACTAACTTTAAACATTTTATGTTTTAAGGAATAATAATCATGTAGATGGGGTAAATCCTACAAAAGTAAGAGATGAAGAAATGAGTCAATGCAAAAGTAAGCGGTAAAGAAATTAGCACTTTATAGATCAAGATGTTGAAATATATTTAATTATTTATTTATTTTATTTTATTTTACATTTGTTAACAGGGATAGTCCGACTGGACACAGGTCCATTTTCAGCGGAGACCCGGGGAGAAAAGCTCCACATGTGGATAGTTACATAAGAGTTAAACAATAGCAGTTTTATACAGTCACATATAGATACCAGTACAGAATTATAGGATTATATGCATACTTGGAATACATACATACTTAAATGTAACATTGTAGTTTTTCTTGTTCGAACTTAAACATTTTTAGTGGTACAAGGCTGAAAAAGGTAGCATGTCATTCAGTAGTACAATACATATGAGAATGAGACTAAGTCTGAAACATTGACTATTTTACAGATAGAAGAGGTAAGCTGATTAGTCAGGGTTGGTACGGGGGCACAGCCAGTGACTTTTTAGGAATTTTTTGAGAGATGTTTTAAATTGGTTAATAGTCTGGTTTGCTGTAAGTTCAGCAGGGAGCTGATTCCAAATTGTTCCAACAGAGTTGCAAAACAATGAGTCACCTGCTGAGTTTTTAGATTTAACAGTTTGTGCCAGTATTTTGTCAGAAGACCAGAGAGTTTTTAGGTTACTGTAAGGGGTACTTATATTTCTGAGTATGAGTGTGCTTTCAGGCTGATGGAAGACTTTGTGGGCTATTATTAATTGATTATACTGGATTTGAGAGGGAAACTCTAGCCAGCCTAGAGATCGTAGGTTAATACAGTGGTGGGTTCTATATGCTGAGCCTGTGGCAAATCTGGCTATGGTGTTGTTGCAGCTATTGAGTTTATTGAGGTCAGATTTACTCAGGTTTGTATAGATTGGGGAGGCATAAAGAAGGGTTGAAAGTAAATGTGTTCGGGCAATAACTGTCCTAGCAGTTGGGGTTAGAAATGTCTTAATTCTATATAGAGATCCTAGCTTTTTATTGGCTGTTTTAAGGGTTTTGTCTATGTGAGCATCAAACTTAAGGTTATTGTCAACAATTATACCTAATAGTTTTGTATTACTTTATGGGGAAATTATTGTGCCATTATTAGATGTTATGGTAAATGATGGGAGTGTAGCTGTCTGGGTGGGTTGAAGTATAGCAGTTTTGTTTTATTTGGATTCAATAGAAAATGCCTGTCAGTGAGCCACTTTTCTACTACATTAAAAGTATTTTGGGTTAAGGTCTGCAAGTCTAATGGGGAGGTGGCAGAACAGATTAGGGTAGAGTCATCTGCATATTGAATGCAGGTTACTTTGGGGATGACTGTATGAAAATCATTAATGAAGATGGAAAATAGGAGAGGTCCTAGTATAGACCCTTGAGGAACTCCAAGGGTGACCGGCAGTAGGGAAGAAAGGCTATCCTTCCATAGCACAGCTTGTTGCCTGCCACTTAGGTAGGACTGAAACCAGCGTATTGCTAGGCTGTCTATGGCAAGAGGTTTTAGTGTTTGAATGAGTAGCTGGTAGTTTACCATATCAAATGCCTTAGAGGAGGGCATATTATTATTACGGATTTGATTTATTGTCTGAGAGAAGGATAGAACAGCTGTGGTGGTACTATGGTGGGATCTAAATCCATGTTGGGAGGGAGCTAGGAGATTGTGCAAATTGATGTAATGAAGAAGTTGCTTATGGATACATTTTTCCATAATTTTAGCCAGAGGGGACAGAATGGCGAGGGGCTGGTAATTTGATAGATCAGTGGAGTTACCCCCTTTATGGAGAGGAATTACATAGGAAATTTTCCAGATGGAGGAGATATATGCTTCAGAGATGGTTCTGTTAATTAATATTGAGATGGGATACGCTATTGCATTTGCAGCCTTTTGAAGATATTCAGCTGGTACTAGATCTGCTAAAAGGGTGGTGGGTTTCAGTTTCTTGATTAAGGGTTGGATAAATGCTGTTGGTACAGATTGAAAGTTAGAGGATGGGTGGGTATTGGGTATGGGGTTAACAGGGTCAAGATTGTTGGGGCCTAGTTGGTTGGCAAGGGATTGTATATTTTCCATAAAGAAGGTGCTGAAGGTGTTGGCAATATTTTCTGGAGGTTTTTGGAGGATAGATGCAGGGGTAGGGGTAGTAGTATTACCTAGATGGAGAAGATTGTTTAAGCTGGACCAAAATTTTTGTGGTCGATTTTAATGTTTATGTTGCAGGTTACAGTAATAGTCTTTTTTGTCTAACATTATAGACTTCTTAGTATCATTTCTTAGCTGTTTATATACTAGTTGATCCTTAGGGTTTTTATTGGTTTTCCAAGACGACCAGGCTTTATTTCTATTAATTTTTTTCGACAGCCACGGTGCTACTTTTTTTTTTGTTCTGATGGTCCGGGTGGGTGCATGATTGTTAAGGATTGTAAGAAATGTGGAGTTAAAGTGTGATACTGCCTCATCTAGTGGGAGTAGTTTTAGTCTATTCCAGTTACATGTTTGAAGTTCTAATTGGAATTTGGTTTGATTGAAGCTCTTATTGTTCCTGATAGTTCTGAAGCTAGATATTTGAGGGATATCATTTTTTTGTCTGAGTATATATGTTAGGAGGCGATCACTTATTTCCTCAGGTTGGGTGCCTGCCTTATACATTTGGGGAGGGTTATTAATGAGAGTCCAATCTAGTATGCTTTCTTTGTTATTGGGCTTACTAGTTCTGGTGATGGAGGTTATGACTTGGGAGAAACCATAAAGAGTTATGTGGGTAGTAGGGAAGTCTGAGGAGCAGGTATTCCAGTCTATATTAAACTCACCTAAAACAATAGTTTCTTGTGGGGAGTTTATGGATAGCCACTGTAGAATGTCTTCAAGGATACTGGTGTTGTTACCAGGGGGGATATAAATGCAGCCGATGTTTATAGATTTATGCTGGTTAATTTATAGTTTTGTAAAGAGTATTTCAGCTTTATCAGCTTGAAGAACTTGTGGAGAGTTGGAAATAGTTACATTAAATGAAGATTTATATAAGACAGCTACCCCACCTCCCTTCTTTGAGGTGCGGTCCAGTCATATTATATTGTAACCTGGAGGAGTAACTTCATTGTCAGTGGTGGATGACTTAAGCCAGGTTTCTGTAAGAAATGGTATATTTGGGGAGTGTACTGCTAAGAGGGCATGCAGGTAGTGGATATTATTATTTAGGCTTCTGATGTTTAGGTGGCAGATGAGAAGAGAGGTAGAGGAGATGTTTAAGTTTTGCAGGCTAGAGGGGATATTATATATTGGGTTGGATGCTTCTGATGGGGTTGGTCCTGGGTTGGGGAGGATGTCCCCATCCATTGTGAGGTTAATTTGAGAATAGATTATTAGTTTTTGAAGTTTGAATAATAGTTTCTAGTAGTGTTTAGTTCTAGGGTTAACATAACTGACTCGAATGAGATGTTGAGTTATTGTAATATGGGAGTTGGAAGGGGGGGTAGTGGCTGATTAAAGTTATGTGAAAGAGCATGTGCATTGCTCTGTGATCTGGGGTAGTGGGAGCCTGGAAGGGAGAGATGTTCATAAGCTGTGATAAAATACGTAATTTTCAACATGAGTAAAAGGTAGTAGGAGGGCTTTGAATTGAAAGGTGGGGTTGAGGGTTGTAGAGGCATTGAAGAGGTTTTGCAACTTACAGTTGTTTAAGAATGGGGGTGGGAGGGTAGTAGATGAGGGTAGAGTAGAGAAATAGGGAGGGTGTTGTGGTTAGGGTGGGTCTAACAATTGCTGATTGGTAACATTAGTCTGTATGACCTACCACTAAGCCATGCTTGCCTTAGCCATTGGTGCTATAATTAAGGAAGTGGCAGTTGTGGCTATAAATTTAGCACAGTTAGGGGCAGGAGGAATTTGGGGGCAGGGTGGGGCACAGAGCGAGGGCAAGTGTAGCGGGGCTAATGCAAAGAAACCAGCTAGCAGTGGGAAACTATCAACACATTAAGTACAATGAGGCTTTTTTTATTTGTTTGTTTTAAATACTTTCTTACCCTTGTTTTTGCCTTCAGTATACAATTTTACATAGTATACTGTTAGTAATCACTTTTTGCAGCCTTTTCTCACATTAAGCTTTGTCTGTTCTCACATTTTATGTCTGTGGAGATAACAACTTTCACATGTGGATATAAACAGGCAGACTGGCATGTGTGTGCATGTGTGTGCATATGTGTGTGTGTGTGTGTGTGTGTGTGTGTGTGTGTGTGTGTGTGTGTGTGTGTGTGTGTGTGCACATGCTTTTGTTTAGACAATAAACTTCTAACACCATTTAGCCAATCAATGGCTTCATTGCTATCGTCACTTCCTATACCTGGCAACCAGGAAGAAGCTAGGCGTTCTGCTTTGAAGGAAGGAACGACCGTTAATAATGAATGTGAGGGTTGAGAAAACCGAAGAATCAATACTGCAGACAATGACAGTTTGGATGGCTTCCCTCGGATTATCTGTACCAATGACACTGAAAGAAATTTTCATGAATGAAAGCGAGCTACCACTAACAAGGTTGACTCGCAAGTAGGACTGGGCAGCATGGCAGAGTTACCAGGTACTAAGAGACATTTAAAAGACATTCTTAACGCAAAGTTTGATTTTGGTGAAAAACTTGTAAATGTCAGTATTAATGGAACTTATAGTAACATGTTAAAGGACCTGGATTACTTTTTGTACAAATACAAAATGTTAGATATGGACAACTCATACTTGAAACACTGTTTAAACCTGAACATTGTACCGAAGGGGCTTAGAGTATGTAAGTACCCTAACAATGTATTTGAGGGTACTGAATTTCATTGTGATTTAATAGACACATTTGATAAGTGTGGCTTTGACATTGTTAGAGCCATTATTAAGAATAATGAGAAAGAATGGAAAAACTGTTTACAAACATAGAGCAAATAAATAATGGTATTATTAATGACTTATTGTTTACAGTATAGGAAGAAAAAGGAAAATATTATAAATTACTAAAAAACATGGAAGTTAAGTGTATAGAAGTACAGAATAGAAAGATTGGCAAAATAGAAAGGGACATACATGAATATAAAATAAAAACACATTACCCAAAACCTAAGTCTTGGGGGAGGAGAGGGAACGACTACCAGGAAAAAGAAAATTTAGAACCTACTGGTAATGATGATCCCTTTCAAAGGGATGGTGAGTTGAATAACGCTGAATTTCCCCCTTTACGAAGGTCAGAAAGGTTAATGTCTAAGGAACCAGTAAACTATAATTCAAAAAACTATAAGGGGAGGGAATGGAGGCCTCAGGGAAGGAAACAGCAAGCATGGAACTAACCAGCAGTATACAAAGACGGTTTTAAATGGACATACAAAGACTTTAATATTTTTAATTATTCAGATGTGGCTGTTGACAAAATGTTTTTTGATTTATTTTCTAAAGGTTTTGGGTTTATACCCAAACAAAGAGCTGACATTTTTAAATTACTTGTCGACATTAAACTTTTTGTTAGAAAGAAAAATCTAGAATTATTTTTTAATGGAAAGACTACTGACTATAAAGAAAAAAATTTAGTGCGTAAGAGCACATTTAACCCACCATTGCATCCCCAATTAAGAAATTTTGAAATAGCAGTAGAAAACGAACTTAGGACCTCCTTCAAAAGGCACAAAATACATCCCAACCTCACTCTTGCAGAACAGGAAATACTTTCAAACATTAGTAGAAACAGGAATGTGAGGGTAATGAAGCCATACAAGGGTGGTGGGGTAGTACTGATGGACGATATTTTGTATGAAGGAAAAATGATGGATATTTTAAACAGCTCTGACAAATATACTAGAACATCTATTAATGAAATCAACATCGCATACAAGAAAATTTATGTGTTACTAAATGACCTTCTAATTGAAGGGTCAATTGATTTGGACACTTACAAATATTTGCATGTTGAGAAACCAAAAGTACCTTCAATTTCTGGTATTCCTAAGGTACATAAAGACAGAAATGACCCACCCTTGAGAGCTATAGTTTCTGCTGAGGGTTCTGTGGTCTGGCAAAATATGTAGATTCAAAAGTTAAGAATTTAGTGTTGAGTAATGCTAATATACTTAAGGATTTGTGGGATTTTTTAAGAAATTTGAACCACACTTTATTTTCTGATAGGGTGGCTTTTGGAACATTGGATGTGGTGGATTTATTTACGAGTATACCACACGATGTTGGCCTGTTGTGGTTTGAAGAGATGCTCGTTGGTTTTAAAGAAATCAGTCACAATGAGTTTAGAACAGTTTTGGCACTAATGGAAGTTATATTGAAAAATAATTACATTTTTTTTGAAGGTGAATATTTTAAACAGTCCAGAGGTGTGGCTATGGGGGCACATTGTGCTCCAACCTATGCAAACATTATAATGGCTTACTGGGAAAAAAATTCATTTTAAATTCTTTATACAGGAGTTACTGGACTTACTATGGTAGATTCTTGGATGACCTCTGTTTTTTGTGGACAGGAAATGAGGATGATTTTGAGGCATTTGTCCAATATATTAATGGTACAACTAGTTTCTTGCAGTTTACATATAAATTTGATTATCATGAACTAAACTACTTGGACGTAAATATAAGCAAGACAAATGAAGGTTTTAGGTCAAGGATTTACAGAAAAGAGACTTTCTCTAATTCCTATTTACATTTTACTAGTTCTCACCCACTCCATCAGAAGAAAGGAGTGTTGAAAGGACAACTAGTACGTTTAAGAAGAATGACCTCTGACAATGAAATTTATAACCAAGACTGTGAGGTTTTGAAAGGAATGTTCTTAAACAGAGGTTACCCGTTAAATTTATTTGACCAGATATGTAATGAAGTTACTGAAGGAAGGGACACTAAGTTTGCACCCATTTTAGGGAAACTACAAACGACTAATGAACATAAACTTGATGAAAAGCCAAAAGAAAACTATAGTTCAGCGATAGCAATAACTTATGATGGCCAGACAGGGTTGGCTAGAAGAATCATAGACAAAGAATGGAAAAATTTTGCCAAGTTGTCAGATTTAAAATACATATTTGATGATGACCTGAGATACATCTATCGTAAAGGATTGAACATTAAGAATATTTTAGAAAGGGGAGCAAACAGAAATAATTTTGAGAAAGGTACAAAAAAGAAAAAAGGACTTTTCAAGTGTGGGAGTTGTAACTACTGTTCACACCTTATAACTGGGGATGCTGTTTACCTATATGCAAGGTAAAGGAAACTAATTTTGAACACATTTGCAAACTGTAATACTAAGGGCATTATATATTTGGTCCTTTGCAAGGGATGTGGATCATTCAATGTGGGTAAGAGTGAAAGAAAATTAAAACAGAGGATTTACGAGCACCTCTACGACATTAGGACCAAAAACGAAAATAATGCACTTTACAAACACAGTATTGTTTGCAATCAATCAGAATTCCAGTTTTTCATACTAGAAGTTGTACCCATTGACCCTAGGGGAGGTATGTGGGAAACCTTAGTGGAATATAGAGAACTATACTGGCAGATAATTTTGGAGGCCAGCAAATCCCTGGGACTCAATGACATGATTTCACTAGCACCAGTCTTGAAACTGAGATCAGCAAAGTTATAGATTATTTCCAAACATTTTACACCCAGAATTTATTGTTTTAACTTGGTAGTGTCGAGAACTGTTTTCAAGACATATTACACTTTTATTATGAAATGAGGTAATGTGATATTATAGCCAGCAGAGGGGACTAAATATACATACTAAATTTTGCTAACAAAAAGTTTATCTAGTATTTTATTCCAGTTATACATATACATTAAAGTTTTATTTGAGGATGTTACAATATTTATTGATTTTACAGTTTTAAAACTTAAAATATTTATTATATACATTATGCAAAGGTTATCATTACATAAACATGCATTTTACTGTTTACTCATTCTGAAGCTTGGGAATGAAGTGACATTTTGTATGTACTTTATTGTTTAATTGTTTCTTTGACTTCATTGGATATGGTTTAATTGCTTAATGATTTGGTTCTGTATATAAAGAGTGGAGCACTTTTGGAAGCGTTATTTTATCTTAATTTTACACTGACATCCATAAAACCATTATCTCCTGCGTCTGAGGTGCTTGTTCTGTGGTTACTAGTGACTTTTGCACCTTCCATTCTTCAGTTTATGTCTGTAGAGATAACAACTTTCACATGTGGATATAAACAGGCAGACTGGCATGTGTGTATGTGTGTGTGTGTGTGCACATGCTTTTGTTTAGACAAACTGTAAAGTGACTGATGTAAGTATCAAGGGGGTTGCAGGAATGAAAGTGGGACTATGAATTTATTTTATTTTTATTTATTTATTTTACATTTGTTGACCGGGCTAGTCCAACTGGATACATGTCCATTTTCAGTGGAGGCCCGGGGAGAAAAGCTCCAAGGTCATAGTTAGATTTACAAAACAAAAACATTGGTGTTGATACACAAGATAATCTACTGGTTACTACATATACAATTATAAACCAATAACAAGTGAGTACAATAAATACACTGATGCTTACAGATCAAATAAGAGAAAACAAGAATTATTAAATGATTTCATGAGGTACAGATTTGAACAGCCAGACAAGGAGGGCTAAAATAGAGTGATCTTTGGTTTTTGGGTTAGGCAGAGGCTGTAGGAGCCTAGGTGCGGCTGGGACAATAGCTTATTAGTCTGGACTGGAGCAAGGGCATAACCATTTGGATTTCAGGTATGCTCTAAGGTGTAATTTAAATTGGTGCTGAGATGGCATAAGTCTTAGGTTGTTTGGTAGGGCGTTCCAGGATTTGCCAATGGAATTGGCATATAGTGCATCACCACCAGCATTGTTGGATTTAATGGTCCTTACTTGTAGACTTTTGGAAGACCTGAGGGAGTTGAGGTTGGAGTACGGGGTAAGTATTTTGTACAGTGAGGGAGTTTTACTTGGGTAGTTAATAATTTTAAACGCCTCAGTTAGTTGGTTGAATTTGAGTAAATTGGGGAGTTCCAGCCATTTGAGAGACCTTAAATTTAGGCAGTGATGAGTGCGATAGGGCGTTCCTGTTATGAATCTGGCTATGTGATTATAGGTAGTTGTTAGTTTATTAAGTTCTTTCTTGTTTAGGAAGGAGAATATCGGGGAGGCATAAAGGAGAGTGGAGAGGAGGTGGGTTCGGGCAATAGTCAGTTTGGTGTACGGAGTTAGGAAGGCCTTTATTCTATACATCGAACCAAGTTTTCTGTTAACTGATTTAACAGTTAAGTTTATATGCACATCAAATTTAAGTTTATGATCAATGGTCACCCCTAGTAGTTTGGTATTGAGTACGGGGTAGATAATGGTCCCATTGTTGGAGGACACATGGAAAGTAGAATTGCTGGTGTTGAAGGATTCTATAGTTTGAGCAGTAACTGAGGTGGGGAAAAAGAGAAGTAATTTGGTTTTGGCAGGGTTAAGTAAGAGTTTAAGTTCCGAGAACCATTTTTCTACAGCAGAGAAGCAGTTTTGGGTTGTAGCTTGGAGTTTGGTGAGAGATTCATCAGAGCAGATCAGGGTGGAGTCATCTGCATATTGAATACAGGTGGCTTTGGGAATAATTGAGTGTAGGCCATTTATGAAAATGGAGAAAAGAAGGGGACCAAGGATAGATCCTTGGGGAACACCGATATTAGTAGGGAGTAGGTCTGATAGGCTGTTTTGCCACTGGACTGCCTGTTTTCTACTAGAGAGATAGGCATTAAACCAACTTATGGTTAGTTTACTAAGATGTATTGTTTCCAGTGCCTGAAGCAGAAGTTGGTGGTTGACCATATCGAAGGCTTTCGACAGGTCTAGAAAGAGCGCAGAGGATATTAGTTTATTATTGCGATTTTGGTTGACTGAGTCTACAAAGGAGAGAAGAGCTGTGGTTGTGCTGTGATGGGGGCGGAAGCCATGTTGGGTATTTGATAGGAGATTGTGATTTATTAGGTAGGAAATGAGTTGCTTATGGACACAGCGTTCCATAATTTTGGCTAAGGGAGACAGTATGGCTATGGGCCTATAGTTGGAGGTTTCTGTGGAGGGTCCTCCTTTGTGGAGGGGGATGATGTAAGAGATTTTCCAGATAGAGGGAATGGATGCTTCAGAAATGGTCCGGTTGATCAATATTGATACAGGGTAGGCTATGGCATCAGATGCTATTTGTAGGTATTTGGCAGGGAGCTGATCAGCTGCGAGCGTGGTTGGTTTCAATTTTTTCAAGAGGGTACGAATGAAGGAGGTGGAGATGGGTTGTAGGTTAAAGGCCGTTTGAGTTGTGTTAATAATTGGGGTTGCCACTGAGGGAGGGGTGGTAAGCTTGCTGGCAAGGGACTGGATGGTCTCAGTGAAAAAAGAATTAAAGGAGTTGGCTATATCTGTTGGGTCATTGTCCATGAGTTTGTCGGGGGTGGGGGTAGTAGACTTACCAGGATGAAGTAGGCGGTTAAAACCAGCCCAGAATTTTTTGGGATTATGCTGATGTTTGTCTTGGAGGTGATAAAAATATTGTTTTTTATCAGATTTAACGGCTACTTTGGTTGAATTTCTTAGTTGGAGGAACTTGATGCGATCTATGGGGGTTTTTGTGGTTCTCCACTTATTCCAGGCCTGGTCTCTGATTCTAATTTTGGATTTAGTTTCTTGTGTTAGCCAGGGTGCTATACATTGCTTAGTTCGCATAAGTCGATTAGGAGCATGGGAATTGAGTATCTTAAGGAAAGTGTTATTAAAGTATGAAACACTTTCCTCTAAGGATAGGGTTTTTAGGATGTGCCAGTTACAAGCTTTGAGATCAGCTAGGAATTTGTCAGGGACAAAATTTTTGCTATTCCTTACTAATCTAGTTATGGGGGGAGTCTTGTTTGAACATTTGTGTTTTATAATAAAGGTAGCAAGGTGGTCACTAAGGTCATTGGGAAGGGTCCCAGTGGTATAGTTATTTGGATTCCTATTAGTAAGAATCCAGTCAATAATACTCTCCTTTTGTTGTGCATGTCCAATTCTAGTGGTAGAAAGAATATTTTGGGAAAAACCATGTAAGTTAATGGGGAGAGGATTAGATTGGGCTGAGTAGAGAAACCAATTGAATTGTGGAAGGCGGTTACCTTAAGAAGAGTGAAAATGCTTTCGGTGGAAAATATGTGAATAAAAGTATGATACTTGTCTTGCAGGTAAAAAAAAAAAATAAAAAAATAAAAAAAATACAGAAATAATTGGTGTAGATTTAGCAAGTCTGAAAAATAAAAGTAGGGGTAATAACTGCTGAAGTCCGGCTTGGTCACAAAGAGGGATAAAGCCCAGAATACAACCTGGATGACAAAAGTTCAGTTTGCAGCTCTGGTGATGGACAAACAATGCAGGAGAGTATGGGAGTGAGCAGTTGATTTGCCCATCTTGGGTGAGTGATCTGACTCACTGCACTGCCGACACCTGTCAGAGGAAAGGTGTTTTGTGGACATTGGTATATAGGACATGAACTTTGCCATTGCCATGCAACATAAGTGATAGCCTTCATGGGAAGTGTGCAGGAACATGCAGACCAACCGTGGAAAGCACTGTATCCCCAGATATATGCAAGTGCACTTGTAATCATCAATGAGAGAGTTTAGGGCCATATAAGCAAGAACCCCAATGGCTGCCTAGATGATAGGCTCCAGCAACTAGCAATCAACCAACCAGGAAAAGATGGGTTTTTCCCCAAGTGGGAGGCCTGATGTTTGGCAGGCAGTAGGGATAAAAGTACAAAAAAAATCACATGAGGAGGTGGAGTCAAATACAAAAAGGTATACTAGTAGTGACAAATATGAAATAATTAAGCAAACTGGTTGTTTGAAGCAGACTGGCAGATGTCTGAATCTGATACTCACAACTATACAGCCTATACACGCACATATTGTGCTTTAAACATGTTCTGGGAGCATTTAATGATCAGTACAGCACTTAATAGTGTACCTCTGCTAAGCCTGTTTGTCTGACATTTGCTGTAGCAGTCACACTATGCAATGCATAGTAATGGTGCTATGTTGATTATAAAAACTGATAGATATTCAAACTACATAGCACAGAAGCATGAATACAGGTCATGAAATGCAGGTACGCATTCATATGCAATGCAATACAAAGTTTCAGTTTCACTACACATTTTATTTTTTTATTTGATAATTAGGTAGGTAGGTAGGCTGTTCCATTAACCATTTTGAATTAATTTGCAGACAAGGGGCACAGTAATAAAAGACTGAATCACATTGAGCATAAAATAACAATCACTGATAACAAGTATAATTAATGGATAATGCTTTTATAAACATATAATCCAAATACATAAAGTATTATTCAGGGACGTTTTTAAAATGTTTGCTTAATAATTTAGAAATGCTTATAAAGTAATACACATCAGTGCATTTTACAACAACATTTTTACAAAGGCCAGGTACTGCATAGTGGAAAGTAAAGTAGAAAATATAAGATGCATAGAAGATTCTGGAAACTTGAATTCAAGGTATAATTTTTAAGAAGCTGTTAGAATCCAAATTTAGAAATCAGTAAATAAACTGTGGCTTTGACATGTTGTTGTCAGACCACCTCACACTTAGTTTTTCAACATTTTTCTGCGGTACTGATATTGACATTTGCTGCTGACAATACTGTTTAGTTTCATTCCTGATATATGACAGCAGTACATTCCAACTGAATGGTGCTTCTTTTTTGAAATCCTTACCCAATGGAAAAAAAAAAAACAAAATAAGGCCTTAGAATGCATTTATTAAGTGATATTAGAGTAAGTGAATGTTTTGTCAAATAGTTTGTGCATCACAGAGGATTGTAATTGAAGTCTGGCTGTTTTAATTTAAGGCTCAAAACTAGAAGAGTCAGGGAAGGACCATCATGGGTAGTCATCTGTCCTCTTTCATGCAGAAGCGGTAGTGGTCATATCACCTGGACAGGGATATGAAGTTACATATCCGTGGTGGTGGTGCTGCAGTAGCGTTGTTGCCTCACAGTAAGACACTGTCCGGTTCGACTCTCAGTTAGAGCGTCGTCTGCATGGAGACATGCGTGAATGGGCGTACCTTCGTTGAAGGTTGTGTGTCAGGGCTGGCAACTCGGTACATAAAAATCAACTGCCAATCATTAGCGGACCGGAGTTCCGCTGTGGCGACCCCTAACCGGGAAAAGCCGAAAGTCACAACAACAACAGCATTTTGCTGATTATCTTTTTTAGAATACGTGCTGTATGGTCAAAATAGGGTGCAGTCACTGGAACAGCATATTCACTTTTAGGGACTGATACACTAAACTTAGGTCTCGTTCTGCATTCAAAAATGAGAAAGGTGAGTATTAAAAGCATCATGATCTTCGTATTGCAATGTCCCAGTGATGTTTAAAAAGCAGACTGGACCAAGCCTTAGCCCTAGATATTTGAGGTTTTGGTTTTGTTTGATTGGTGTGTTTAAAGGGTTTTGAAGTATAAAGGACTAATCCTTTTTAAATGCTGCTCAGCTCCAATACTTGTTGAGTTGCTAGAGTTTTAAGACAACTTACTGAACTGAACCCAGTATCAAACTGCAATCAGTTAATTCTGTAGGTCATTTTGAATAATTACCCTAGACATTCTCATCTTAAATAGAAACAAGTCATCAGAATAAAGTGTTACACATGTGTCAGAGGGAAGTAAGAAACAAAGTTAGTGACAAAATAAAAGAAAAGCATTGGGTCTAGTACTAAGCCCATTGAGACACACTTAAGAAGTGAGCCAAAATCAGAAAAGATAAGTTTTGCAGAGATTTTAATCTTACTTTAATTGACCTTAGCCCAATTCTAGCCTTCAAGTTTTGATGGGTCAGCGAGAAATGCACAACCAATAATGCTCTGCTCCATCATGGTTTATATGGTACCAGATATATAATCTCTAGTCATATATATTTTCTTTTCTTGTAAAATCTATGCTGACTTTACACATCTTACCCATATTTTGTAATATGGACCATCACCAGCTCAAAAGCAATGCTGGATGATGCTGGTTGAAGCCAACACATTTGCAAAGGGTCTATAATCTTACGAAGCTGTAGGGGAAGGGGGGGGGCTTTGAAACAGGAATTGTGGTGGCATGCTTGAACTATGGACATTCAATCCTAGTGATAAGAGAAAGTTTAGAAATGTGCGCTATAGGTCTAGAGCTGAAATTTTTGTTGAATTTGAAATGGAAGGACTACATGATGAAAATGACTTTGGTATGCATGTTTTCCAGACTTTGTTCATAACAGCTGTGCTAATAGCTTTAAAGTGTAAGGTGAGCCCATCCTATGAAATGCTGATAGTGAGTCTTGTGAGATGGTGTTTGAAGTATGTGGTATTGTGTAAGGGTGTTGTTTGATACATATGTAGAGTTATAATCCTTAAGTTTGCATTTCATCATGAAGTCCAGGTGTCTTTTGATAGGTTAAAGGGGCACTATCTCGTTTCTAAAATCAGTTGCTTGCTAGAGCACTTTGTTTACCTTTTAGTGCAGTGTAAGTCATATGTTCACACAGAGGTAGGACTTTCAGAGTTGCTTATTAGCATATTGCAGGTCAGCTTTCACAAACTTTAGTGGGGGATGGTTATGTGCTAACAGTTTCTCCCTTGTATTTTCCTTCCCCCACCGTTGTCGCCTCACAGTAAGACACTGTCCGGTTTGATTCTCAGCTAGAGCGCCTTCTGCGTGGAGACATGCGTGAATGGGTGTACCTTTGTTGAAGGCTGTGTGTCAGGCCTGGCAAGCCGGTAGCTAAAAATTAACTGCCAATAATTAGCGGACCGGAGTTCCGCTGTGGCGACCCCTAACCGGGAAAAGCCGAAAGACAAAAACAAACATTTTCCTTCCCCCACCCATAGGCTATTAGATTAGCTGAGTGACTGATTTAGCCTCAGCCAGAGATGCTAGCCAGTCAGAGTCAGATCAGCAACCTTTGCAACACTGAAGTTACATCTTTAGTATGTGCTTGTTTTTGGTAAAACTTAGTGGAGTAATTATCCCAGCCTAGGCATGCTTGTTGCTACCTGATTTTTCCCTTCATTGGTAATTATATTTCATATGGTCAGCAGTAGTATTGCTTATTAGTCCATGCACTCATACCTTTATAAGACAGTTTCCCTCATTTCACAGGACAGCATTGCTTTGGACAGTTGCATCTTGGAAACAAACCCACTGAGATGCAAATGTCCTAACATTCTGCAAGAATAAAAATTTGTAATGTTTCAATAAAAACACGTCAGACAATGCTGAAATTGAATCTTGTTACTGTACTAAAAGTATTTTCCCATTAGCTGACACCATTCAGGAATCACACAGTAACTGTCTGTATAATACTGATTCTATCCGAATGAATTTCTTTTCTTTTTCTTTCCTGCTTTGTGGTACAATGTTTGGATCTTTCACTTGTTTCCTAAACACCTGACTACAGTAGTTACACTGAACATACCTCTCAACCTCTTAGAGTAAGAAATCTGAACAAAGCCATGAAAAAAGTGGTACAAATAGAGACAATTTTTAAATATTGCTCTTACAAACTTAGAAAATTGATAGAATAACAGGTTTTGCATTAACATGAATTTTCTGAAGGACATGAAGTCTAAAACTCAAATGTCTGTCATTATTTTCTAACTTCAGCCTTTAATGATTTGCCATTAATTTGCCAGAAAGCCACAATTTTATGAAAAATTGACCAAAATATAAGGCAAAAATCTGGGCATTCTGCGAAAATCTGTATAGTTGAGAGGTATGACTGGTTACCTTTTGAAAGTTGAAGCAAATGTAGTGTCTATATTTACCGATACTTTCCTATCTGTGTGCATAAGTATGTATGCAATATGTAATCTAAGTTTATATTCATGTGGTTTTAAAACCACAGCCTTGTTAAGTCTTACTGACCGGCTTGCAATTCAAGGCATTCTTGATTGTCTGTCAAATTTGTATATGCTGGATATGTGATAATGTGTGCATTTTATTAAAACTTTCTATGCAGTACACATAATTGTTTTAGTTCTGTACTTCACTGTTAATATTGGAATTCTCATAACTTTTCTCAAACTTTGCCTCTTTTGTGACTCAGGTGGCTGTAGTGATAAGACCACTTACCCCCTTATCAAGATGGAATATACAGTGATTATCTAATCTTATTAATATACAGTGATTAACTACATATATATATATATATGGATCACCTTCGATATACGGAAACGCCAAACCGCCGAAACACAAATCACTGACACCAAAAGACCGACAACAAAAAATACGGACAACGCAAAACACCGAACACCATTACACCAACACACTACACGTAAACAACACAGTACACTACATAACATATCCACTAGCCCTAACCCAAACCCTAACCCTAACCCTAAGGTCCGACACTACCGCACACTTACCCTACCTGCATCCTAACCCTAACTCACTTACCCACCCCTAACCCCAAGGTCTGACACTACCGCACACTTACCCTACCTGCACCCTAACCCTAACTCACTTACCCACCCCTAACCCCAAGGTCCGACACTACCGCACACTCACCCTACCTGCACCCTAACCCTAACTTACTTAACCCACCCCTAAACCCACAGTCCCTCACTATCGCACACACACCCTACCTGCACCCTAACCCTAACTCACTTAACCCACCCCTAAACCCACAGTCCCTCACTATCGCACACTTACCTGTCCGCTCCCTAACACTAAATCCCTCACTCTATCGCACACTTACCTAGTCCGTCGGGTTCTCACCTTGTCAGTCATCTGCGTT